>NW_027254437.1:115000-125000 GCF_044704955.1 Pristiophorus japonicus | reverse complement strand
CAGGTGATCTGGGTCATTATCACATTGCTGTTTGTGGGAGCTTGCTATGCGCAAATTGGCTAGCGCCTCTCCAACCCCGCTCTCTCTGTCTGCCCCCATCCTTCCCCCTCTCCAACCCCCTCTCTCTTTCTCTGTCTGCCCGCCAACTTCTCTCTCGCTAACCCCTCTCTCTCTGTCTGCCGCCATCTTCCCCCTCTCCAACCCCTCTCTCTCTCTGGCTGCTGCCATCTTCCCCCTCTCCAACCCCCCTCTCTCTCTGTCTGCCGCCATCTTCCCCCTCTCCAACCCCTCTCTCTCTGTCTGCCCCCATCCTTCCCCCTCTCCAACCCCTCTCTCTCTCTCTCTGTCTGCTGCCATCTTCCCCCTCTCCAACCCCTCTCTCTCTTTCTCTGTCTGCCGCCATCTTCTGTCTCTCCAACCCCTCTCTCTATCTGCCCCCATCTTTTGCCCCTCCCCCTTTCTCTCTCTCTCAATCTTTGCCCCTCTCCCTCTGCCCCAACTCTTTCCCCCTTTCTCTCTGCCTCACCTGTCCTCTCTTGCTCTCCCCCTCCCTCTCATCATCACCATCGTAGGCAGTCCCTCGGAATCGAGGAAGACTTGCTTCCACTCCAGAAGGGAGTTCTCAGGTGACTGAACCGTCCAATACGGGAATTGCAGTCCCTGTCACAGGCGGGACTGACAGTGGTTGGAGGAAAGGGTGGGTGGGGAGTCTGGCTTGCCGCACGCTCCTTCCGCTGCCTGCGCGTGATTTCTGCATGCTCGCTGTAAAACTCATAATAAATGGTCAGACCGAGAATTGTGTCTCGTGACCTTAGCTCCTTTATTGTAGTTCCAGAGTGCAGGTACCTCGAAGGTGGCCTGCTTAGATACTGTGCTCCCAAGGGATGCTGGGATCCCTTGGGACTCCCAACAGGTCGGCCCCCTGGTGGTCAGGTGTGATGCAGGTTACAAGGGGTTAAATACATCACATCACTCCCCCCGTGAAGTCAACACTACACTTATTTACAAGGTGAGACGATCTGGGGCTTTGCGTCCCCTTGTCGATCGTCTCGGTACAAATGTTGATGTGGTTGGGTTGGTCAGTTCTTCATTGGGCTGTTGGCCAGCCGGGCTGCTGGGGATGGTGAGTTCTGTTTCGTGGTCAACTGTGATGTCCGTTGCCGCTTGTGTGTTTGTTGGAAGGTCAAAGTAGGTGGTGCCCTCTTCAGGTTGTGCGTAGCTGTTGGTGAACCGCAGTTTAATTTGGTCCAAGTGTCTTCTGTGCGTTTGTCCACTGGTCCGTTTGACCTGAAACACCCTAGTCCCCTCTTTGGCTGTGACCGTGCCAGCGAGCCATTTGGGACCGTGTCCATAATAGTGCGCAAACACAGGATCCTTGATCTCAATATCGCGTGACAAGTCTGCACGGTCATGGTACACCATTGATGCCACTTGTCCTCCACGTGATCATGTAGATCAGGGTGGACTAGAGATAACCTTGTCTTAAGCGCCCTTTTCATGAGCAGCTCGGCTGGGGGATCCCCGGTGAGCGAGCGGGGTCTGGTGCGGTAGCTGAGCAGGACTCAGGACAGGCGGGTCTGCAGGGAGCCTTCCGACACGCGTTTCAAGCTTTGCTTGATGGTCTGAACTGCCCGTTCTGCCTGGCTGTTGGATGCGGGCTTCAATGGGGCAGATGTGTCATGTTTGACCCCGTTGCGGGTCATGAACTCTTTGAGTTCAGCACTGGTGAAGCACGGCCCATTGTCGCTGACCAGGACATCGGGCAGGCCGTGCGTGCCAAACATGGCTCGTAGACTTCCACTGGTGGCCGTGGACGTGCTTACAGACATTATTGCACATTCAATCCACTTTGAGTAAGCGTCCACGGCAACCAAAAGCATTTTGCCTCGGAATGGGCCTGCATAGTCCGCATGGATCCTCGGCCACGGTTTGGGTGGCCAGGACCACAAACTTAGCGGTGCCTCTCTGGGGTGCATTGCTCAACTGAGAGCAAGTGTTGCACTGGCGCACGCATGACTCTAAGTCTGAGTCAATGCCTGGCCACCACACGTGGGATCTGGCTGTGGCTTTCATCATCACGATGCCTGGGTGGGTCCAACCCACTAAGAACCTCCTCCAGGTTCTTCAAGCACTCCATGGTGTCCCGACCTGTAACCAATATATCGTCCTGGAAGACCACTGTACAAGGAACCGACTTTAGCAGGCTCTCCATGTTCCGCTGGAAGATCACCGCGGCCGACCGAATCCCGAGCGGGCACCGGTTGTAGATGAACAGACCTTTGTGCGTGTTGATGCAGCTGAGGCCTTTCGCAGACTCCTCCAGCTCCTGCGTCATGTAGGCCGAGGTCAGGTCCAGCTTGGTGAACGTCTTCCCTCCAGCCAGGGTCGCGAATAGGTCGTCTGCCTTGGGTAGCGGGTACTGCTCCTGCAGCGAGAAACGGTTAATCGTTGCTTTATCGTCCCCGCAAATTCTAACCGTGCCGTCCTCCTTGAGTACCGGAACAATCGGACTGGCCCAGTCGTTGAATTCCACCGGCGCGATGATGCCTTCACGTTGCAGCCTGTCCACCTCGATTTCCACTTTTTCACGCATCACGTACAGTACTGCCCGAGCCTTGTGGTAGATGGGCCGCGCACCGGGAACCAAACGGATCTGCACTTTCGCCCCCGAGAAACTTCCAATGCCTGGCTCGAATAACGAAGGGAACTTGCTTCGAGCCTGGGTACATGCGGTGTCGTCATCTGGCGAAAGCGCTCCGATATCGTCCCAGTTCCAGCGGATTTTCCCCAGCCAGCTTCTGCCAAACAATGTGGGGCCATCCTCTGGCACAACCCACAGCGGGAGTTCGTGTACTGCTCCGTCGTAGGAGACTTTGACTTCAGCACTGCCAATTACAGGGATTAGTTCCTTTGTATAAGTCCTTTGTTTGGTGTGAGCTTGGGCCTGTGTGCTTTCTTCCCCCACAGCCTGTCGAAGGCTGTTTTACTCATTATGGACTGACTTGCCCCCGTGTCCAGCTCCATAGACACTGGGATACCGTTCAGTTCAACTTTCAACATTATTGGTGGCCATTTCATACCCCGTACATCTCTGCCTCCTCCGTACGAGTCTCCAATTCCGTCTGGTCCAGTGTGGACCGATCTTCCTCTACAACGTGGTGCTTTGCGGGCTTTGCAGCTCGCCTGCACATACGTTGGCGGTGTCCCATTGTTCTGTAGCCATTGCACGCATAGTGCTTAAAGCGGCATTGATGGGGCCATAAGAACATAAGAACATAAGAATTAGGAACAGGAGCAGGCCATCTAGCCCCTCGAGCCTGCTCCGCCATTCAACAAGATCATGGCTGATCTGGCCATGGACTCAGCTCCACTTACCCGCCCGCTCCCAGTAACCCTTAATTCCCTTATTGGTTAAAAATCTATCTATCTGTGACTTGAATACATTCAATGAGCTAGCCTCAACTGCTTCCTTGGGCAGAGAATTCCACAGATTCACAACCCTTTGGGAGAAGAAATTCCTTCTCAACTGGGTTTTAAATTGGCTCCCCCGTATTTTGAGGCTGTGCCCCCTAGTTCTAGTCTCCCCGACCAGTGGAAACAACCTCTCCGCCTCTATCTTGTCTATCCCTTTCATTATTTTAAATGTTTCTATAAGATCACCCCTCATCCTTCCGAACTCCAACGAGTAAAGACCCAGTCTACTCAATCTATCATCATAAGGTAACCCCCTCATCTCCGGAATCAGCCTAGTGAATCGTCTCTGTACCCCCTCCAAAGCTTAGTATATCCTTCCTTAAGTAAGGTGACCAAAACTGCACGCAGTACTCCAGGTGCGGCCTCACCAATACCCTGTACAGTTGCAGCAGGACCTCCCTGCTTTTGTACTCCATCCCTCTCGCAATGAAGGCCAACATTCCATTCCCCTTCCTGATTACCCGCTGCACCTGCAAACTAACTTTTTGGGATTCATGCACAAGGACCCCCAGGTCCCTCTGCACCACAGCATGTTGTAATTTCTCCCCATTCAAATAATATTCCCTTTTACTGTTTTTTTCCCCAAGGTGGATGACCTCACACTTTCCGACATTGTATTCCATCTGCCAAACCTTAGCCCATTCGCTTAACCTATCCAAATCTCTTTGCAGCCTCTCTGTGTCCTCTACACAACCCACTTTCCCACTAATCTTAGTGTCATCTGCAAATTTTGTTACACTACACTCTGTCCCCTCTTCTAGGTCATCTATGTATATTGTAAACAGTTGTGGTCCCAGCACCGATCCCTGTGGCACACCACTAACCACCGATTTCCAACCCGAAAAGGACCCATTTATCCCGACTCTCTGCTTTCTGTTAACCAGCCAATTCTCTATCCATGCTAATACATTTCCTCTGACTCCGCGTACCTTTATCTTCTGCAGTAACCTTTTGTGTGGCACCTTATCGAATGCCTTTTGGAAATCTAAATACACCACATCCATCAGTACACCTCTATCCACCATGTTCGTTATATCCTCAAAGAATTCCAGTAAGTTAGTTAAACATGATTTCCCCTTCATGAATCCATGTTGCGTCTGCTTGATTGCACTATTCCTATCTAGATGTCCAGCTATTTCTTCCTTAATGATAGTTTCAAGTATTTTCCCCACTACAGATGTTAAACTAACCGGCCTATAGTTACCTGCCTTTTGTCTGCCCCCTTTTTTAAACAGAGGCGTTACATTAGCTGCTTTCCAATCCGCTGGTACCTCCCCAGAGTCCAGAGAATTTTGGTAGATTATAACGAATGCATCTGCTATAACTTCCGCCATCTCTTTTAATACCCTGGGATGCATTTCATCAGGAGCAGGGGACTTGTCTACCTTGAGTCCCATTAGCCTGTCCAGCACTACCCCCCTAGTGATAGTGATTGTCTCAAGGTCCTCCCTTCCCACATTCCCGTGACCGGCAAATTTTGGCATGGTTTTTGTGTCTTCCACTGTGAAGACCGAAGCAAAATAATTGTTTAAGGTCTCAGCCATTTCCACATTTCCCATTATTAAATCCCCCGTCTCATCTTCTAAGGGACCAACATTTACTTTAGTCACTCTGTTCCGTTTTATACATCGGTAAAAGCCGATGATCACCTCCGCAGCGCCAACAGGGTGTTAACTGCCTCGCATTAGCAGATGGTGGCGGACTCTGGGTCAACTGAGTTCGGGCCACATTAGCCGGCGTGTACCTCCTGCCCTGTACATTTCTGCTCAAAGCCGGCGTCACTTTACGCACAGTACTGGCCGAAACATCTTTGTTCTGCGAAATCTGCTTGGTGTTGTCGCTGTGGACATAAATGCCTGGGCTGTCGCTGTGGCTTTGCTCAGATTCAGACTTTCTACAGTCAACAGTTTGCGAAGGGATTGTCTCATGTCCGATGCCCAGTGCAAAAAAAAGTCTCTGAGCGTTTCTTCGAGGGATGCCTCAAATTCGCAATGTCCCTGCGAGGCGCCTTAGTTCGGCGACGTAGCTCGCCACTTCCTGGCCCTCTGATCGTTGACACGTGCCGAACCGATATCTCGCCCTCCAAACGCTTTCCTTAGGATTTAGGTGCTCCCGGACCAGCGAACGCAGTTTCGCGTAGGATTTCTCTGTTGGTTCAGCCGGGGCCAGGAGATTCTTCGCGAGGCCGGAGGTTGTTGCCCCCACAGACAGTTAGGAAGATCGCCCCTTCTTTTGGTCGCGTTCTCGTCCCCTTCCAGCGCGTTGGCCACGAAGTATTGGTCGAGTCTCTCCACGAAGCCCTCCCAATCATTCCCCTCTGAGAACGTCTCCAGGATGCCGACTGTTCTTTGCATTTTCGCACGGTTGTTCGTTACCTCGTCGCCAATTGTTATACTCAAAATAAATGGTCAGACCGAGTACTGTGTGCAATGAGCAAAAGTGACCTTAGCTCCGTTATTGTCGTTCTAGAGTGCAGGTACCTTGTGGGTGGCCTGTTTATATACCGTGCTCCTAAGGTGTGCTGGGATCCCTTGGGACTCCAACAGGTAGGCCCCCTGGTGGACAGGTGTGATGCAGGTTTCAAGGGGTTAAATACATCACACTCTCGGCGACGAGACTCGAGGTGCTCAGCGCCCACCCAGATGCTCTTCCTCCACTGAGGGCGGACTGGTCTTTGGCCAAGGACTCCCAGGTGTCGGTGGGGATGTTGCACTTTATCACGGAGGCTTTGAGGGTGTCCTTGAAAAGTTTCCTCTGCCCACCTGGAGCTCGCTTGCCGTGTGGGACTTCGAGTCGAGCGCTTGCTTTGGGAATCTTGTGTCGGGCATGCGGACAATGTGGCCCTGCCCAACGGAGCTGGCCAAGTGTGGTCAGTGCTTCGATGCTGGGACAGAATACAGGGAGCTTTACTCTGCATCTAACCCCCTGTACCTGCCCTGGGAGTGTTTGATGGGACAGTGTAGAGGGAGCTTTACTCTGTATCTAACCCCCTGTACCTGTCCTGGGAGTGTTTGATGGGACAGTGTAGAGGGAGCTTTACTCTGCATCTAACCCCGTGCTGTACCTGCCCTGGGAGTGTTTGATGGGACAGTGTAGAGGGAGCTTTACTCTGTATCTAACCCCCTGTACCTGCCCTGGGAGTGTTTGATGGGACAGTGTAGAGGGAGCTTTACTCTGTATCTAACCCCCTGTACCTGCCCTGGGAGTGTTTGATGGGACAGTGTAGAGGGAGCTTTACTCTGTATCTAACCCCCTGTACCTGCCCTGGGAGTGTTTGATGGGACAGTGTAGAGGGAGCTTTACTCTGTATCTAACCCCGTGCTGTACCTGCCCTGGGAGTGTTTGATGGGACAGTGTAGAGGGAGCTTTAGTCTGTATCTAACCCCGTGCTGTACCTGCCCTGGGAGTGTTTGATGGGACAGTGTAGAGGGAGCTTTACTCTGTATCTAACCCCCTGTACCTGCCCTGGGAGTGTTTGATGGGACAGTGTAGAGGGAGCTTTACTCTGTATCTAACCCCGTGCTGTACCTGCCCTGGGAGTGTTTGATGGGACAGTGTAGAGGGAGCTTTACTCTGCATCTAACCCCGTGCTGTACCTGCCCTGGGAGTGTTTGATGGGACAGTGTAGAGGGAGCTTCAGTCTGTATCTAACCCCCTGTACCTGCCCTGGGAGTGTTTGATGGGACAGTGTAGAGGGAGCTTTACTCTGTATCTAACCCCGTGTTGTACCTGCCCTGGGAGTGTTTGATGGGACAGTGTAGAGGGAGCTTTACTCTGTATCTAAACCCCTGTACCTGCCCTGGGAGTGTTTGATGGGACAGTGTAGAGGGAGCTTTACTCTGTATCTAAACCCCTGTACCTGCCCTGGGAGTGTTTGACATTGAGACACACATGAGCCATGCAAATTGTAAACATTCTGATCATGTACAATAAAACACAGATTTATAATCAGTATTACCTTTGGTAACAGGCTCACAAGGAGAGCCCCACACACACACACACACAGAACCTGTTCTCTGTTAGCTCGGTCTGTCCCAACAACAACTACAACCTGAATTTATATAGTGCCTTTAACTTGATAAAGTCATCTCGACCTCAGCACCACTCCTCTCCACCCCTCCACCATCTCGAAATTGTCAGACTGTTTCCCCGATGTCCAGTTCTGGAGGAGCAGAGATTTTCTCCAGTTGAATATCGGGGCAGACCCAAGCCGCTGTTGTCGGTCCCCGCCACAAGCTCGGTTCCCCAGCTCCCCGACACCCCCGCTCCCTCTCCCCAACTCCTGTCCGAGGCTGGACCAGTCTGTTCGCAACCTGGGCTGTCACATTTGACCCTGAGATTCCGGGCCACGTATCCCCAGCATAACTAAAACCGCCTGTTTCCCCCCTCCGTAACATCGCCCGCCTCCACTCCGCCTCAGCTCATCCGCTGCTGAAGCCCTCATCCGTGTCTTTGTTACCTCCAGACTTGGCCATTCCAACGCACTCCTGGCTGGACTCCCACGTTCTACCCGACGTAAACTAGAGGTGATCCTAAACTCGGCTGCTCCCCGTGTCCTAACTCGCCCCGAGTCCCGCTCACCCATCACCCCCTGTGCTCGCTGACCCCGTGTCCTAACTCACACCCAGTCCCACTCACCCATCATCCCCTGTGCCCCGTGTCCTAACTCGCACCGAGTCCCACTCACCCATCACCCCCTGTGCTCACTGCCCCGTGTCCTTTCTCACACCCAGTCCCACTCACCCATCACCCCCTGTGCTCACTGACCCCGTGTCCTAACTCACACCCAGTCCCACTCACCCATCACCCCCTGTGCTCACTGCACCGTGTCCTAACTCACACCGAGTCCCACTCACCCATCACCCCCTGTGCTCACTGACCCCGTATCCTAACTCACACCCAGTCCCACTCACACATCACCCCCTGTGCTCGCTGACCCCGTGTCCTAACTCACACCGAGTCCCACTCACCCATCACTCCCTGTGCTCACTGCCCCGTGTCCTAACTCACACCCAGTCCCACTCACCCATCACCCCCTGTGCCCCGTGTCCTAACTCACACCCAGTCCCACTCACCCATCACCCCCTGTGCTCACTGCCCCCGTGTCCTAACTCACACCCAGTCCCACTCACCCATCACCCCCTGTGCTCACTGCCCCCGTGTCCTAACTCACACCCAGTCCCACTCACCCATCACCCCCTGTGCCCCGTGTCCTAACTCGCACCGAGTCCCACTCACCCATCACCCCCTGTGCTCACTGCCCCTCTGTCCTAACTCGCACCGAGTCCCACTCACCCATCACCCCCTGGCCTCACTGCCCCTCTGTCCTAACTCGCACCGAGTCCCACTCACCCATCACCCCCTGTGCTCACTGACCCCGTGTCCTAACTCGCACCGAGGCCCGCTCACCCATCACCCACTGTGCTCACTGCCCCGTGTCCTAACTCACACCGAGTCCCACTCACCCATCACCCCCTGTGCCCCGTGTCCTAACTCGCACCGAGTCCCGCTCACCCATCACCCACTGTGCTCACTGCCCCGTGTCCTAACTCACACCGAGTCCCGCTCACCCATCACCCCCTGTGCCCCGTGTCCTAACTCACACCCAGTCCCGCTCACCCATCACCCCCTGTGCTCACTGCCCCGTGTCCTAACTCGCACCGAATCCCACTCACCCATCACCTCCTGTGCTCACTGCACCGTGTCCTAACTCGCACCAAGTCCCACTCACCCATCACCCCCTGTGCTCACTGACCCCGTGTCCTAACTCACACCCAGTCCCGCTCACCCATCACCCCCTGTGCCCCGTGTCCTAACTCACACCCAGTCCCACTCACCCATCACCCCCTGTGCTCACTGCCCCGTGTCCTAACTCGCACCGAGTCCCACTCACCCATCACCCCCTGTGCTCACTGCCCCGTGTCCTAACTCACACCCATTCCCGCTCACCCATCACTCCCTGTGCTCACTGACCGGTGTCCTAACTCACACCCAGTCCCACTCACCCATCACCCACTGTGCTCACTGACCGTGTCCTAACTCACACCCAGTCCCACTCACCCATCACCCCCTGTGCTCACTGACCCCGTGTCCTAACTCACACCCAGTCCCACTCACCCATCACCCCCTGTGCTCACTGCCCCGTGTCCTAACTCACACCCAGTCCCACTCACCCATCACCCCCTGTGCTCACTGCCCCGTGTCCTAACTCACACCCAGTCCCACTCACCCATCACCCCCTGTGCTCACTGCCCCGTGTCCTAACTCACACCCAGTCCCACTCACCCATCACCCCCTGTGCTCACTGCCCCGTGTCCTAACTCACACCCAGTCCCACTCACCCATCACCCCCTGTGCTCACTGACCCTGTGTCCTAACTCACACCCAGTCCCACTCACCCATCACCCCCTGTGCTCACTGACTTACACTGGCTCCCAGTTAAGCAATGCCTCGATTTCAAAATTTTCATCCTTGTTTAGAAATCCCTCCATGGCCCTACACCCCTCCCTATCTCTGTAACCTCCTC
>NW_027254437.1:0-110000 GCF_044704955.1 Pristiophorus japonicus | reverse complement strand
GTCTGCTCTCTCGGGTGGATGTCAAAGATCCCGGGGCACTATTTAAAAGAAAAGCAGGGGGAGTTCTCCTCGGTGTCCTGGGACCAATATTTATCCCTCAATCAACATCACAAGAACAGATTATCTGGGTCATTATCACATCGCTGTGTGTGGGAGCTTGCTGTGCGCAAATTGGCTGCCACGTTTCCCACAATACAACAGTGAGCACACTCCAAAAGTACGTCATTGGCTGTAAAGCGCTTTGGGACGTCCGATGGTCATGAAAGGCGCAAAATAAATACGCCTCTTTCTATCTTTTAATGAAATGTCTCAAGGCGCATCACGGGAATGTAATAAGACAAGAAATTTGACCCCGAGCCCCATAAGGTGAAATTAGGGCAGGTGACCAAAAGCTGGGTCAAAGAGGTCGGTTTTAAGGAGCGTCTTGAAGGAGAAGAGAGAGGTCGAGAGGCGGAGAGGTTTAGGGAGGGAGTTCCAGAGCTTGGGGCCCAGGCAACAGAAGGCACGGCCACCGATGGTGGAGCGATTATAATCAGGGATGGTCAGGAGGGCAGAATTAGAGGAGTGCAGACATCTCGGGGGGTTGTGGGGCTGGAGGGGGTTACAGAGATAGGGAGGGGTGTAGGGACTGGAGGAGGTTACAGAGATAGGGAGGGGTGTAGGGGCTGGAGGAGGTTACAGAGATAGGGAGGGATGTAGGGGCTGGAGGAGGTTACAGAGATAGGGAGGGGTGTCGGGGCTGGAGGAGGTTACAGAGATAGGGAGGGGTGTCGGGGCTGGAGGAGGTTACAGCGATAGGGAGGTGTGTAAGGGCTGGAGGAGATTACAGAGATAGGGAGAGGGGTAGGGGGCAGCCGAGGAGGTTACAGAGATAGAGAGGGGTGTAGGGGCTGGGAGAGGTTACAGAGATAGGGAGGGCTGTAGGGGCTGGAGGAGGTTACAGAGATAGGGAGGGGGCGAGGGTCCATGGAGGGATTTGAAACACGGAGGAGAATTTTGAAATCGAGGCGTTGCTTAACCAGGAGCTAATGTAGGTCAGGGAGCACAGGGGGTGATGGGTGAGCGGGACTCAGTGCGAGTTAGGACACGGGGCAGTGAGCACAGGGGGTGATGGGTGAGTGGGACTGGGTGTGAGTTAGGACACGGGGGCAGTGAGCACAGGGGGTGATGGGTGAGTGGGACTGGGTGTGAGTTAGGACACGGGGGCAGTGAGCACAGGGGGTGATGGGTGAGTGGGACTCGGTGCGAGTTAGGACACGGGGCAGTGAGCACAGGGGGTGATGGGTGAGTGGGACTCGGTGTGAGTTAGGACACGGGGTCAGTGAGCACAGGGGCTGATGGGTGAGTGGGACTGGGTGTGAGAAAGGACACGGGGCAGTGAGCACAGGGGGTGATGGGTGAGCGGGACTCGGTACGAGTTAGGACACGGGGCAGAGGGGGTGATGGGTGAGTGGGACTCGGTGCGAGTTAGGACACGGGGTCAGCGAGCACAGGGGGTGATGGGTGAGTGGGACTGGGTGTGAGTTAGGACACGGGGTCAGTGAGCACAGGGGCTGATGGGTGAGTGGGACTGGGTGTGAGAAAGGACACGGGGCAGTGAGCACAGGGGGTGATGGGTGAGCGGGACTCGGTGCGAGTTAGGACATGGGGCATAGGGGGTGATGGGTGAGTGGGACTCGGTGCGAGTTAGGACACGGGGCAGAGGGGGTGATGGGTGAGTGGGACTGGGTGTGAGTTAGGACACGGGGTCAGTGAGCACAGGGGGTGATGGGTGAGTGGGACTGGGTGTGAGTTAGGACATGGGGCAGTGAGCACAGGGGGTGATGGGTGAGTGGGACTCGGTGCGAGTTAGGACATGGGGCATAGGGGGTGATGGGTGAGTGGGACTCGGTGCGAGTTAGGACACGGGGCACAGGGGATGATGGGTGAGTGGGACTGGGTGTGAGTTAGGACACGGGGCACAGGGGGTGATGGGTGAGTGGGACTGGGTGTGAGTTAGGACACGGGGCACAGGGGGTGATGGGTGAGTGGGACTGGGTGTGAGTTAGGACACGGGGTCAGCGAGCACAGGGGGTGATGGGTGAGTGGGACTGGGTGTGAGTTAGGACACGGGAGCAGCCGAGTTTTGGATCACCTCTAGTTTACGTCGGGTAGAACGTGGGAACCCAGCCAGGAGTGCGTTGGAATGGCCAAGTCTGGAGGTAACAAAGGCACGGATGAGGGCTTCAGCAGCGGATGAGCTGAGGCGGAGTGGAGGCGGGCGATGTTACGGAGGGGGGAAACAGGCGGTTTTAGTTATGCTGGGGATACGTGGCCCGGAATCTCAGGGTCAAATGTGACAGCCCAGGTTGCGAACAGACTGGTCCAGCCTCGGACAGGAGTTGGGGAGAGGGAGCGGGGGTGTCGGGGAGCTGGGGAACCGAGCTTGTGGCGGGGACCGACAACAGCGGCTTGGGTCTGCCCCGATATTCAACTGGAGAAAATCTCTGCTCCTCCAGAACTGGACATCGGGGAAACAGTCTGACAATTTCGAGATGGTGGAGGGGTGGAGAGGAGTGGTGCTGAGGTCGAGATGACTTTACCAAGTTAAAGGCACTATATAAATTCAGGTTGTAGTTGTTGTTGGGACAGACCGAGCTAACAGAGAACAGGTTCTGTGTGTGTGTGTGTGTGGGGCTCTCCTTGTGAGCCTGTTACCAAAGGTAATACTGATTATAAATCTGTGTTTTATTGTACATGATCAGAATGTTAACAATTTGCATGGCTCATGTGTGTCTCAATGTCAAACACTCCCTGGGCAGGTACAGGGGGTTAGATACAGAGTAAAGCTCCCTCTTCATTGTCCCATCAAACACTCCCAGGGCAGGTACAGGGGGTTAGATACAGAGTAAAGCTCCCTCTACACTGTCCCATCAAACACTCCCAGGGCAGGTACAGGGGGTTAGATACAGAGTAAAGCTCCCTCTACACTGTCCCATCAAACACTCCCAGGGCAGGTACAGGGGGTTAGATACAGAGTAAAGCTCCCTCTACAGTGTCCCAGCAAACACTCCCAGGGCAGGTACAGGGGGTTAGATACAGAGTAAAGCTCCCTCTACAGTGTCCCAGCAAACACTCCCAGGGCAGGTACAGGGAGTTAGATACAGAGTAAAGCTCCCTCTGCACTGTCCCATCAAACACTCCCAGGGCAGGTACAACACGGGGTTAGATACAGAGTAAAGCTCCCTCTACACTGTCCCATCAAACACTCCCAGGGCAGGTACAGGGGGTTAGATGCAGAGTAAAGCTCCCTCTGCACTGTCCCATCAAACAATCTCAGGGCAGGTACAGCACGGGGTTAGATACAGAGTAAAGCTCCATCTACACTGTCCCATCAAACACTCCCAGGGCAGGTACAGCACGGGGTTAGATACAGAGAAAAGCTCCCTCTACACTGTCCCATCAAACACTCCCAGGGCAGGTACAACACGGGGTTAGATACAGAGTAAAGCTCCCTCTACACTGTCCCATCAAACACTCCCTGGGCAGGTACAGGGGGTTAGATACAGAGTAAAGCTCCCTCTTCATTGTCCCATCAAACACTCCCAGGGCAGGTACAGGGGGTTAGATACAGAGTAAAGCTCCCTCTACACTGTCCCATCAAACACTCCCAGGGCAGGTACAGGGGGTTAGATACAGAGTAAAGCTCCCTCTACACTGTCCCATCAAACACTCCCAGGGCAGGTACAGGGGGTTAGATACAGAGTAAAGCTCCCTCTACAGTGTCCCAGCAAACACTCCCAGGGCAGGTACAGGGGGTTAGATACAGAGTAAAGCTCCCTCTACAGTGTCCCAGCAAACACTCCCAGGGCAGGTACAGGGAGTTAGATACAGAGTAAAGCTCCCTCTGCACTGTCCCATCAAACACTCCCAGGGCAGGTACAACACGGGGTTAGATACAGAGTAAAGCTCCCTCTACACTGTCCCATCAAACACTCCCAGGGCAGGTACAGGGGGTTAGATGCAGAGTAAAGCTCCCTCTGCACTGTCCCATCAAACAATCTCAGGGCAGGTACAGCACGGGGTTAGATACAGAGTAAAGCTCCATCTACACTGTCCCATCAAACACTCCCAGGGCAGGTACAGCACGGGGTTAGATACAGAGAAAAGCTCCCTCTACACTGTCCCATCAAACACTCCCAGGGCAGGTACAACACGGGGTTAGATACAGAGTAAAGCTCCCTCTACACTGTCCCATCAAACACTCCCAGGGCAGGTACAGGGGGTTAGATACAGAGTAAAGCTCCCTCTACACTGTCCCATCAAACACTCCCAGGGCAGGTACAGGGGGTTAGATACAGAGTAAAGCTCCCTCTGCACTGTCCCATCAAACAATCCCAGGGCAGGTACAGCACGGGGTTAGATACAGACTGAAGCTCCCTCTACACTGTCCCGTCAAACACTCCCAGGGCAGGTACAGCACGGGGTTAGATACAGAGTAAAGCTCCCTCTCCACTGTCCCGTCAAACACTCCCAGGGCAGGTACAGCACGGGGTTAGATACAGAGTAAAGCTCCCTCCACACTGTCCCATCAAACACTCCCAGGGCAGGTACAGGGGGTTAGATACAGAGTAAAGCTCCCTCTACACTGTCCCATCAAACACTCCCAGGTCAGGTACAGCACGGGGTTAGATACAGAGTAAAGCTCCCTCTACACTGTCCCATCAAACACTCCCAGGGCAGGTACAACACGGGGTTAGATACAGAGTAAAGCTCCCTCTACACTGTCCCATCAAACACTCCCAGGGCAGGTACAGGGGCTAGATACAGAGTAAAGCTCCCTCTACACTGTCCCATCAAACACTCCCAGGGCAGGTACAGGGGGTTAGATACAGAGTAAAGCTCCCTCTACAGTGTCCCATCAAACACTCCCAGGGCAGGAACAGGGGGTTAGATACAGAGTAAAGCTCCCTCTGCACTGTCCCATCAAACAATCTCAGGGCAGGTACAGCACGGGGTTAGATACAGAGTAAAGCTCCATCTACACTGTCCCACCAAACACTCCCAGGGCAGGTACAGCACGGGGTTAGATACAGAGTAAAGCTCCCTCTACACTGTCCCATCAAACACTCCCAGGGCAGGTACAACACGGGGTTAGATACAGAGTAAAGCTCCCTCTACACTGTCCCATCAAACACTCCCAGGGCAGGTACAGGGGCTAGATACACAGTAAAGCTCCCACTGCACTGTCCCATCAAACACTCCCAGGGCAGGTACAGGGGGTTAGATACAGAGTAAAGCTCCCTCTACAGTGTCCCATCAAACACTCCCAGGGCAGGTACAGGGGGTTAGATACAGAGTAAAGCTCCCTCTGCACTGTCCCATCAAACAATCTCAGGGCAGGTACAGCACGGGGTTAGATACAGAGTAAAGCTCCATCTACACTGTCCCATCAAACACTCCCAGGGCAAGTACAGCACGGCGTTAGATACACAGTAAAGCTCCCTCTACACTGTCCCATCAAACACTCCCAGGGCAGGTACAGGGGGTTAGATACAGAGTAAAGCTCCCTCTACAGTGTCCCATCAAACACTCCCAGGGCAGGTACAGGGGGTTAGATACAGAGTAAAGCTCCCTCTGCACAGTCCCATCAAACACTCACAGGACAGGTACAGGGGGTCAGATACAGAGTAAAGCTCCCTCTATACTGTCCCATCAAACACTCCCAGGGCAGGTACAGGGGGTTAGATACAGAGTAAAGCTCCCTCTGCACTGTCCCATCAAACAATCCCAGGGCAGGTACAGCACGGGGTTAGATACAGACTAAAGCTCCCTCTACACTGTCCCGTCAAAAACTCCCAGGGCAGGTACAGCACGGGGTTAGATACAGAGTAAAGCTCCCTCTCCACTGTCCCGTCAAACACTCCCAGGGCAGTTACAGCACGGGGTTAGATGCAGAGTAAAGCTCCCTCTACACTGTCCCATCAAACACTCCCAGGGCAGGTACAGGGGGTTAGATACAGAGTAAAGCTCCCTCTACACTGTCCCATCAAACACTCCCAGGGCAGGTACAGGGGGTTAGTTACAGAGTAAAGCTCCCTCTGCACTGTCCCGTCAAACACTCCCAGGGCAGGTACAGGGGGTTAGATACAGAGAAAAGCTCCATCTGCATTGACCCATCAAACACTCCCAGGGCAGGTACAGCACAGGGTTAGATACAGAGTAAAACTCCCTCTACACTGTCCCATCAAACACTCCCAGGGCAGGTACAGCACGGGGTTAGATACAGAGTAAAGCTCCCTCTGCACTTTCCCGTCAAACAATCCCAGGGCAGGTACAGCACGGGGTTAGATACAGAGTAAAGCTCCCTCTGCACTTTCCCATCAAACACTCCCAGGGCAGGTACAGGGGGTTAGATACAGAGTAAAGCTCCCTCTACACTGTCCCATCAAACACTCCCAGGGCAGGTACAGCACGGGGTTAGATACAGAGTAAAGCTCCCTCTCCACTGTCCCATCAAACAATCTCAAAGGCAGGTACAGCACGGGGTTAGATACAGAGTAAAGCTCCCTCTACACTGTCCCATGAAACAATCCCAGGGCAGGTATAGCACGGGGTTAGATACAGACTAAAGCTCCCTCTCCACTGTCCCGTCAAACACTCCCAGGGCATGTACAGCACAGTGTTAGATACAGAGTAAAGCTCCCTCTACACTGTCCCATCAAACACTCCCAGGGCAAGTACAGGGGGTTAGATACAGAGTAAAACTCCCTCTACACTGTCCCCATCATACACTCCCAGGGCAGGTACAGTACGGAGTTAGATACAGAGTAAAGCTCCCTCTACACTGTCCCATCAAACACTCACAGGGCAGGTACATGGGGTTAGATACAGAGTAAAGCTCCCTCTACACTGTCCCATCAAACACTCCCAGGACAGGTACAGCACGGGGTTAGATACAGAGTAAAGCTCCCTCAACACTGTCCGATCAAACACTCCCAAGTCAGGTACAGCACGGGGTTAGATACAGAGTAAAGCTCCCTCTACAGTGTCCCATCAAACACTCCCAGGGCAGGTACAGGGGGTTAGATACAGAGTAAAGCTCCCTCTGCACAGTCCCATCAAACACTCACAGGACAGGTACAGGGGGTCAGATACAGAGTAAAGCTCCCTCTATACTGTCCCATCAAACACTCCCAGGGCAGGTACAGGGGGTTAGATACAGAGTAAAGCTCCCTCTGCACTGTCCCATCAAACAATCCCAGGGCAGGTACAGCACGGGGTTAGATACAGACTAAAGCTCCCTCTACACTGTCCCGTCAAAAACTCCCAGGGCAGGTACAGCACGGGGTTAGATACAGAGTAAAGCTCCCTCTCCACTGTCCCGTCAAACACTCCCAGGGCAGGTACAGCACGGGGTTAGATGCAGAGTAAAGCTCCCTCTACACTGTCCCATCAAACACTCCCAGGGCAGGTACAGGGGGTTAGATACAGAGTAAAGCTCCCTCTACACTGTCCCATCAAACACTCCCAGGGCAGGTACAGGGGGTTAGATACAGAGTAAAGCTCCCTCTGCACTGTCCCGTCAAACACTCCCAGGGCAGGTACAGGGGGTTAGATACAGAGAAAAGCTCCATCTGCATTGACCCATCAAACACTCCCAGGGCAGGTACAGCACAGGGTTAGATACAGAGTAAAACTCCCTCTACACTGTCCCATCAAACACTCCCAGGGCAGGTACAGCACGGGGTTAGATACAGAGTAAAGCTCCCTCTGCACTTTCCCGTCAAACAATCCCAGGGCAGGTACAGCACGGGGTTAGATACAGAGTAAAGCTCCCTCTGCACTTTCCCATCAAACACTCCCAGGGCAGGTACAGGGGGTTAGATACAGAGTAAAGCTCCCTCTACACTGTCCCATCAAACACTCCCAGGGCAGGTACAGCACGGGGTTAGATACAGAGTAAAGCTCCCTCTCCACTGTCCCATCAAACAATCTCAGGGCAGGTACAGCACGGGGTTAGATACAGAGTAAAGCTCCCTCTACACTGTCCCATGAAACAATCCCAGGGCAGGTATAGCACGGGGTTAGATACAGACTAAAGCTCCCTCTCCACTGTCCCGTCAAACACTCCCAGGGCATGTACAGCACAGTGTTAGATACAGAGTAAAGCTCCCTCTACACTGTCCCATCAAACACTCCCAGGGCAAGTACAGGGGGTTAGATACAGAGTAAAACTCCCTCTACACTGTCCCCATCATACACTCCCAGGGCAGGTACAGTACGGAGTTAGATACAGAGTAAAGCTCCCTCTACACTGTCCCATCAAACACTCACAGGGCAGGTACATGGGGTTAGATACAGAGTAAAGCTCCCTCTACACTGTCCCATCAAACACTCCCAGGACAGGTACAGCACGGGGTTAGATACAGAGTAAAGCTCCCTCAACACTGTCCGATCAAACACTCCCAAGTCAGGTACAGCACGGGGTTAGATACAGAGTAAAGCTCCCTCTACACTGTCCCATCAAACACTCCCAGGGCAGGTACAGGGGGTTAGATACAGAGTAAAGCTCCCTCTACACTGTCCCATCAAACACTCACAGGGCAGGTACAGCACGAGGTTAGTTCGAGAGTAAAGCTCCATCTACACTGTCCCATCAACCACTCCCAGGGCAGGTACAACACGGGGTTAGATACAGAGTAAAGCTCCCTCTGCACTGTCCCATCAAACAATCCCAGGGCAGGTACAGCACGGGGTTAGATACAGACTAAAGCTCCCTCTACACTGTCCCGTCAAAAACTCCCAGGGCAGGTACAGCACGGGGTTAGATACAGAGTAAAGCTCCCTCTACACTGTCCCATCAAACACTCCCAGGCCAGGTACAGGGGGTTAGATACAGAGTAAAGCTCCCTCTCCACTGTCCCGTCAAACACTCCCAGGGCAGGTACAGCACGGGGTTAGATGCAGAGTAAAGCTCCCTCTACACTGTCCCATCAAACACTCCCAGGGTAGGTACAGGGGGTTAGATACAGAGTAAAGCTCCCTCTACACTGTCCCATCAAACACTCCCAGGGCAGGTACAGGGGGTTAGATACAGAGTAAAGCTCCCTCTGCACTGTCCCGTCAAACACTCCCAGGGCAGGTACAGGGGGTTAGATACAGAGAAAAGCTCCATCTGCATTGACCCATCAAACACTCCCAGGGCAGGTACAGCACAGGGTTAGATACAGAGTAAAACTCCCTCTACACTGTCCCATCAAACACTCCCAGGGCAGGTACAGCACGGGGTTAGATACAGAGTAAAGCTCCCTCTGCACTTTCCCGTCAAACAATCCCAGGGCAGGTACAGCACGGGGTTAGATACAGAGTAAAGCTCCCTCTGCACTTTCCCATCAAACACTCCCAGGGCAGGTACAGGGGGTTAGATACAGAGTAAAGCTCCCTCTACACTGTCCCATCAAACACTCCCAGGGCAGGTACAGCACGGGGTTAGATACAGAGTAAAGCTCCCTCTCCACTGTCCCATCAAACAATCTCAGGGCAGGTACAGCACGGGGTTAGATACAGAGTAAAGCTCCCTCTACACTGTCCCATGAAACAATCCCAGGGCAGGTATAGCACGGGGTTAGATACAGACTAAAGCTCCCTCTCCACTGTCCCGTCAAACACTCCCAGGGCATGTACAGCACAGTGTTAGATACAGAGTAAAGCTCCCTCTACACTGTCCCATCAAACACTCCCAGGGCAAGTACAGGGGGTTAGATACAGAGTAAAACTCCCTCTACACTGTCCCCATCATACACTCCCAGGGCAGGTACAGTACGGTGTTAGATACAGAGTAAAGCTCCCTCTACACTGTCCCATCAAACACTCACAGGGCAGGTACATGGGGTTAGATAGAGAGTAAAGCTCCCTCTACACTGTCCCATCAAACACTCCCAGGACAGGTACAGCACGGGGTTAGATACAGAGTAAAGCTCCCTCAACACTGTCCGATCAAACACTCCCAAGTCAGGTACAGCACGGGGTTAGATACAGAGTAAAGCTCCCTCTACACTGTCCCATCAAACACTCCCAGGGCAGGTACAGGGGGTTAGATACAGAGTAAAGCTCCCTCTACACTGTCCCATCAAACACTCCCAGGGCAGGTACAGCACGAGGTTAGTTCGAGAGTAAAGCTCCATCTACACTGTCCCATCAACCACTCCCAGGGCAGGTACAACACGGGGTTAGATACAGAGTCAAGCTCCCTCTACACTTCCCATCAAACAATCCCAGGGCAGGTATAGCACGGGGTTAGATACAGAGTAAAGCTCCCTCTCCACTGTCCTGTCAAACACTCCCAGGGAATGTACAGCACAGTGTTAGATACAGAGTAAAGCTCCATCTGCACTGTCCCATCAAACAATCCCAGGGCAGGTACAGGGGGTTAGATACAGAGTAAAACTCCCTCTACACTGTCCCATCAAACACTCCCAGGGCAGGTGCAGTACAGAGTTAGATACAGAGTAAAGCTCCCTCTAAACTGTCCCATCAAACAATCCCAGGGCAGGTACAGCACGGGGTTAGATACAGAGTAAAGCTCCCTCTACACTGTCCCGTCAAACACTCCCAGCGCAGGTACAAGGGGTTAGATACAGAGTAAAGATCCCTCTACACTGTCCCATCAAACATTCGCAGGGCAGGTACAAGGGGTTAGATACAGAGTAAAGATCCTTCTACACTGTCCCATCAAACACTCCCAGGACAGGTACAGCACGGGGTTAGATACAGAGTAAAGCTCCCTCTACACTGTCCCATCAAACACTCCCAGGGCAGGTACAGCACGAGGTTAGATCGAGAGTAAAGCTCCATCTACACTGTCCCATCAACCACTCCCAGGGCAGGTACAGCACGGGGTTAGATACAGAGTCAAGCTCCCTCTACACTTCCCATCAAACACTCCCAGGGCAGGTACAGGTAGTGAGATACAGAGTAAAGCTCCCTCTGCACTGTCCCATCAAACAATCTCAGTGCAGGTACAGCACGGGGTTAGATACAGAGTAAAGCTCCATCTACACTGTCCCATCAAACACTCCCAGGGCAGCTGCAGCACGGGGTTAGATACAGAGTAAAGCTCCATCTGCATTGTCCCATCAATCAATCCCAGGGCAGGTACAGCACGGGGTTAGATACAGAGTAAAGCGCCCTCTGCACTGTCCCGTCAAACACTCCCAGGCAGGTACAGCACGGGGTTAGATACAGAGTAAAGCTCCCTCTACACTGTCCCATCAAACACTCCCAGGGCAGGTACAGGGGGTTAGATCGAGAGTAAAGCTCCATCTACACTGTCCCATCAAACACTCCCAGGCAGGTACAGCACGGGGTTAGATACAGAGTAAAGCTCCCTCTACACTGTCCCATCAACCACTCCCAGGGCAGGTACAGCACGGGGTTAAATACAGAGTAAAGCGCCCTCTGCACTGTCCCATCAAACAATCTCAGGGCAGGTACAGGACGGGGTTAGATACAGAGTAAAGCTCCCTCTACACTGTCCCATCAAACACTCCCAGGGCAGGTACAGGGGTTTAGATACAGAGTAAAGCTCCCTCTCCACTGTACAATCAAACAATCCCAGGGCATGTACAGCACGGGGTTAGATACAGAGTAAAGCTCCCTCTGCACTGTCCCATCAAACACTCCCAGGGCAGGTACAGGGGGTTAGATACAGAGTAAAGCTCCCTCTCCACTGTCCCATCAAACAATCCCAGGGCAGGTACAGGGGGTTAGATACAGAGTAAAGCTCCCTCGACACTGTCCCATCAAACACTCCCAGGGCAGGTACAGGGGGTTAGATACAGAGTAAAGCTCCCTCTACACTGTCCCGTCAAACACTCCCAGGCAGGTACAGCACGGGGTTAGATACAGTGTAAAGCTCCATCTGCACTGTCCCATCAAACACTCCCAGGGCAGGTACAGGGGGTTAGATACAGAGTAAAGCTCCCTCTACACTGTCCCATCAAACACTCCCAGGGCAGGTACATGGGGTTAGATACAGAGTAAAGCTCCCTCTCCACTGTCCCATCAAACAATCTCAGGACAGGTACAGCACAGTGTTAGATACAGAGTAAAGCTCCATCTGCACTGTCCCATCAAACACTCCCAGGGCAGGCACAGCACGGGGTTAGATACAGAGTAAAGCTCCCTCTACACTGTCCCATCAAACACTCCCAGGGCAGGTACAGGGGGTTAGATACAGAGTAAAGCTCCCTCTCCAATGTCCCATCAAACAATCCCAGGGCAGGTACAGCACGGGGTTAGATCCAGACTAAAGCTTCCTCTCCACTGTCCCGTCAAACACTCCCAGGGCATGTACAGCACAGTGTTAGATACAGAGTAAAGCTCCATCTGCACTGTCCCATCAAACACTCCCAGGGCAGGTACAGGGGGTTAGATACAGAGTAAAACTCCCTCTACACTGTCCCATCAAACACTCCCAGGGCAGGTACAGTATGGAGTTAGATACAGAGTAAAGCTCCCTCTAAACTGTCCCATCAAACACTCCCAGGGCAGGGACAGCGGTTTAGATATAGAGTAAAGCTCCCTCAAACTGTCCCATCAAACAATCCCAGGGCAGGTACAGCACGGGGTTAGATACAGAGTAAAGCTCCCTCTACACTGTCCCGTCAAACACTCCCAGGGCAGGTACAAGGGGTTAGATACAGAGGAAAGATCCCTCTACACTGTCCCATCAAACACTCCCAGGACAGGTACAGCATGGGGTTAGATACAGAGTAAAGCTCCCTCTACACTGTCCCATCAAACACTCCCAAGTCAGGTACAGCACGGGGTTAGATACAGAGTAAAGCTCCCTCTACACTGTCCCATCAAACACTCCCAGGGCAGGTACAGCACGAGGTCAGATCGAGAGTAAAGCTCCATCTACACTGTCCCATCAACCACTCCCAGGGCAGGTACAGCACGGGGTTAGATACAGAGTCAAGCTCCCTCTACACTTCCCATCAAACACTCCCAGGGCAGGTACAGGGGGTGAGATACAGAGTAAAGCTCCCTCTGCACTGTCCCATCAAACAATCTCAGTGCAGGTACAGCACGGGGTTAGATACAGAGTAAAGCTCCATCTACACTGTCCCATCAAACACTCCCAGGGCAGGTGCAGCACGGGGTTAGTTACAGAGTAAAGCTCCATCTGCATTGTCCCATCAATCAATCCCAGGGCAGGTACAGCACGGGGTTAGATACAGAGTAAAGCTCCCTCTACACTGTCCCATCAAACACTCCCAGGGCAGGTACAGCACGGGGTTAGATACAGAGTAAAGCTCCTTCTGCACTGTCCCATCAAACTATCCCAGGGCAGGTATAGCACGGGGTTAGATACAGAGTAAAGCTCCCTCTGCACTGTCCCGTCAAACACTCCCAGGGCAGGTACAGGGGGTTAGATACAGAGTAAAACTCCCTCCTCACTGTCCCATCAAACACTCCCAGGGCAGGTACAGTACGGAGTTAGATCGAGAGTAAAGCTCCCTCTACACTGTCCCATCAAACACTCCCAGGGCAGGTACAGGAGGTTAGATACAGAGTAAAGCTCCCTCTCCACTGTCCCATCAAACAATCCCAGGGCAGGTACAGCACGGGGTTAGATACAGAGTAAAGCTCCCTCTGCACTGTCCCATCAAAGACTCCCAAGGCAGGTACAGGGAGTTAGATACAGAGTAAAGCTCCCTCTACACTGTACCATCAAACACTCCCAGGGCAGGTACAGGGGGTTAGATACAGTGTAAAGCTCCCTCTACACTGTCCCATCAAACACTCCCAGGGCAGGTACAGCACGGGGTTAGATACAGAGTAAAGCGCCCTCTGCACTGTCCCATCAAACAATCCCAGGGCAGGTACAGCACGGGGTTAGATACATACTAAAGCTCCCTCTGCACTGTCCCGTCCAACACTCCCAGGCAGGTACAGCACGGGGTTAGATACAGTGTAAAGCTCCCTCTGCACTGTCACATCAAACACTCCCAGGGCAGGTACAGGGGGTTAGATACAGAGTAAAGCTCCCTCTCCACTGTCCCATCAAACAATCTCAGGACAGGTACAAGGGGTTAGATACAGAGTAAAACTCCCTCTACACTGTCCCATCAAACACTCCCAGGGCAGGTACAGCACGGGGTTAGACACAGAGTCAAGCTCCCTCTGCACTGTCCATCAAACACTCCCAGGACAGGTACAGGGGGTTAGATACAGAGTCAAGCTCCCTCTGCACTGTCCATCAAACACTCCCAGGACAGGTACAGGGGGTTAGATACAGAGTCAAGCTCCCTCTACACTTCCCATCAAACACTCCCAGGGCAGGTACAGGGGGTGAGATACAGAGTAAAGCTCCCTCTGCACTGTCCCATCAAACACTCCCAGGGCAGGTACACCACGGGGTTAGATACAGAGTAAAGCTCCCTCTGCACTGTCCCGGCAAACATTCCCAGGGCAGGTACAGGGGGTTAGATACAGAGTCAAGCTCCCTCTACACTTCCCATCAAACACTCCCAGGGCAGGTACAGGGGGTGAGATACAGAGTAAAGCTCCCTCTGCACTGTCCCATCAAACAATCCCAGGGCAGGTACAGCACGGGGTTAGATACAGAGTAAAGCTCCCTCTAAACTGTCCCATCAAACAATCCCAGGGCAGGTACAGCACGGGGTTAGATACAGAGTAAAGCTCCCTCTAAACTGTCCCGTCAAACACTCCCAGGGCAGGTACAGCACAGGGTTAGATACAGAGTAAAGCTCCCTCTCCACTGTCCCGTCAAACAATCCCAGGGCAGGTACAGCACGGGGTTCGATACAGACTAAAGCTCCCTCTGCACTGTCCCGTCAAACACTCCCAGGCAGGTACAGCACGGGGTTAGATACAGTGTAAAGCTCCCTCTGCACTGTCCCATCAAACATTCCCAGGGCAGGTACAGGGGGTTAGATACAGAGTAAAGCTCCCTCTCCACTGTCCCATCAAACACTCCCAGGGCAGGTACAGGAGGTTAGATACAGACTAAAGCTCCCTCTGCACTGTCCCGTCAAACACTCCCAGGCAGGTACAGCACGGGGTTAGATACAGTGTAAAGCTCCCTCTACACTGTCCCATCAAACACTCCCAGGGCAGGTACAGCACGGGGTTAGATACAGAGTAAAGCTCCCTCTACACTGTCCCATCACACACTCCCAGGGCAGGTACAGCACGAAGTTAGATCGAGAGTAAAGCTCCATCTACACTGTCCGATCAACCACTCCCAGGACAGGTACAGCACGGGGTTAGATACAGAGTAAAGCTCCCTCTGCACTGTCCCATCAAACAATCTCAGGGCAGGTACAGCACGAGGTTAGATCGAGAGTAAAGCTCCATCTACACTGTCCCATCAACCACTCCCAGGGCAGGTACAGAACGTGGTTAGATACAGAGTAAAGCTCCCTCTACACTTCCCATCAAACACTCCCAGGGCAGGTACAGGGGGTTAGATACAGAGTCAAGCTCCCTCTACACTTCCCATCAAACACTCCCAGGGTAGGTACAGGGGGTGAGATACAGAGTAAAGCTCCCTCTGCACTGTCCCATCAAACAATCTCAGTGCAGGTACAGCACGGGGTTAGATACAGAGTAAAGCTCCATCTACACTGTCCCATCAAACACTCCCAGGGCAGGTGCAGCACGGGGTTAGATACAGAGTAAAGCTCCATCTGCATTGTCCCATCAATCAATCCCAGGGCAGGTACAGCACGGGGTTAGATACAGAGTAAAGCGCCCTCTGCACTGTCCCGTCAAACACTCCCAGGCAGGTACAGCACGGGGTTAGATACAGAGTAAAGCTCCCTCTACACTGTCCCATCAAACACTCCCAGGGCAGGTACAGGGGGTTAGATCGAGAGTAAAGCTCCCTCTACACTGTCCCATCAAACACTCCCAGGCAGGTACAGCACGGGGTTAGATACAGAGTAAAGCTCCCTCTACACTGTCCCATCAACCACTCCCAGGGCAGGTACAGCACGGGGTTAGATACAGAGTAAAGCTCCATCTGCACTGTCCCATCAAACACTCCCAGGTCAGGTACAGGGGTTTAGATACAGAGTAAAGCTCCCTCTACACTGTCCCATCAAACAATCTCAGGGCAGGTACAGGACGGGGTTAGATACAGAGTAAAGCTACCTCTGCACTGTCCCATCAAACAATCCCAGGGCAGGTACAGCACGAGGTTAGATACAGAGTAAAGCTCCCTCTACACTGTACCGTCAAACACTCCCAGGAAAGGTACAGCACGGGGTTAGATACAGAGTAAAGCTCCCTCTACACTTCCCATCAAACACTCCCAGGGCAGGTACAGGGAGTTAGATACTGAGTAAAGCTCCCTCTACACTGTCCCATCAAACAATCTCAGGGCAGGTACAGCACGGGGTTAGATACAGAGTAAAGCTCCCTCTACACTGTCCCATCAAACACTCCCAGGGCAGGTACAGGGGGTTAGATACAGAGTAAAGCTCCCTCTACACTGTCCCGTCAAACACTCCCAGGGCAGGTACAGGGGGTTAGATACAGAGTAAAGCTCCCTCTACACTGTCCCATCAAACACTCCCAGGGCAGGTACAGGGGGTTAGATACAGAGTAAAGCTCCCTCTACACTGTCCCATCACACACTCCCAGGGTAGGTACAGCACGAGGTTAGATCGAGAGTAAAGCTCCCTCTACACTGTCCCATCAAACACTGCCAGGGCAGGTACAGGGGGTTAGATACAGAGTAAAGCTCCCTCTCCACTGTACAATCAAACAATCCCAGGGCATGTACAGCACGGGGTTAGATACAGAGTAAAGCTCCATCTGCACTGTCCCATCAAACACTCCCAGGGCAGGTACAGGGGGTTAGATACAGAGTAAAGCTCCCTCTCCACTGTCCCATCAAACAATCCCAGGGCAGGTACAGGGGGTTAGATACAGAGTAAAGCTCCCTCGACACTGTCCCATCAAACACTCCCAGGGCAGGTACAGGGGGTTAGATACAGAGTAAAGCTCCCTCTACACTGTCCCATCAAACACTCCCAGGGCAGGTACAGCACGGGGTTAGATACAGAGTAAAGCGCCCTCTGCACTGTCCCATCAAACAATCCCAGGGCAGGTACAGCACGGGGTTAGATACAGACTAAAGCTCCCTCTGCACTGTCCCGTCAAACACTCCCAGGCAGGTACAGCACGGGGTTAGATACAGTGTAAAGCTCCCTCTGCACTGTCCCATCAAACACTCCCTGGGCAGGTACAGGGGGTTAGATACAGAGTAAAGCTCCCTCTACACTGTTCCATCAAACACTCCCAGGGCAGGTACAGGGGGTTAGATACAGAGTAAAGCTCCCTCTCCACTGTCCCATCAAACAATCTCAGGACAGGTACAGCACAGTGTTAGATACAGAGTAAAGCTCCATCTGCACTGTCCCATCAAACACTCCCAGGGCAGGCACAACACGGGGTTAGATACAGAGTAAAGCTCCCTCTACACTGTCCCATCAAACACTCCCAGGGCAGGTACAGGGGGTTAGATACAGAGTAAAGCTCCCTCTCCACTGTCCCATCAAACAATCCCAGGGCAGGTACAGCATGGGGTTAGATCCAGACTAAAGCTTCCTCTCCACTGTCCCGTCAAACACTCCCAGGGCATGTACAGCACAGTGTTAGATACAGAGTAAAGCTCCAACTGCACTGTCCCATCAAACACTCCCAGGGCAGGTACAGGGGGTTAGATACAGAGTAAAACTCCCTCTACACTGTCCCATCAAACACTCCCAGGGCAGGTACAGTATGGAGTTAGATACAGAGTAAAGCTCCCTCTAAACTGTCCCATCAAACACTCCCAGGGCAGGTACAGGGGTTTAGATACAGAGTAAAGCTCCCTCTAAACTGTCCCATCAAACACTCCCAGGGCAGGTACACGGGTTTAGATACAGAGTAAAGCTCCCTCTAAACTGTCCCATCAAGCACTCCCAGGGCAGGTACAGGGGTTTAGATACAGAGTAAAGCTCCCTCTAAACTGTCCCATCAAACACTCCCAGGGCAGGTACAGGGATTTAGATACAGAGTAAAGCTCCCTCTAAACTGTCCCATCAAACACTCCCAGGGCAGGTACAGCACGGGGTTAGATACAGAGTAAAGCTCCCTCTACACTGTCCCGTCAAACACTCCCAGGGTAGGTACAGCACGGGGTTAGATACAGAGTAAAGCTCCCTCTACACTGTCCCATCAATCATTCGCAGGGCAGGTACAAGGGGTTAGATACAGAGTAAAGCTCCCTCTACACTGTCCCATCAAACACTCCCAGGACAGGTACAGCACGGGGTTAGATACAGAGTAAAGCTCCCTCAAACTGTCCCATCAAACAATCCCAGGGCAGGTACAGCACGGGGTTAGATACAGAGTAAAGCTCCCTCTACACTGTCCCGTCAAACACTCCCAGGGCAGGTACAAGGGGTTAGATACAGAGGAAAGATCCCTCTACACTGTCCCATCAAACACTCCCAGGACAGGTACAGCACGGGGTTAGATACAGAGTAAAGCTCCCTCTACACTGTCCCATCAAACACTCCCAAGTCAGGTACAGCACGGGGTTAGATACAGAGTAAAGCTCCCTCTACACTGTCCCATCAAACACTCCCAGGGCAGGTACAGCACGAGGTCAGATCGAGAGTAAAGCTCCATCTACACTGTCCCATCAACCACTCCCAGGGCAGGTACAGCACGGGGTTAGATACAGAGTCAAGCTCCCTCTACACTTCCCATCAAACACTCCCAGGGCAGGTACAGGGGGTGAGATACAGAGTAAAGCTCCCTCTGCACTGTCCCATCAAACAATCTCAGTGCAGGTACAGCACGGGGTTAGATACAGAGTAAAGCTCCATCTACACTGTCCCATCAAACACTCCCAGGGCAGGTACAGGGGGTTAGATACAGAGTAAAGCTCCCTCTACACTGTCCCATCAAACACTCCCAGGGCAGGTACAGCACGGGGTTAGATACAGAGTAAAGCTCCCTCTGCACTGTCCCATCAAACACTCCCAGGGCAGGTACAACACGGGGTTAGATACAGAGTAAAGCTCCCTCTACACTGTCCCATCAAACACTCCCAGGGCAGGTACAGGGGGTTAGATTCAGAGTAAAGCTCCCTCTGCACTGTCCCATCAAACAATCTCAGGGCAGGTACAGCACGGGGTTAGATACAGAGTAAAGCTCCATCTACACTGTCCCATCAAACACTCCCAGGGCAGGTACAGCACGGGGTTAGATACAGAGAAAAGCTCCCTCTACACTGTCCCATCAAACACTCCCAGGGCAGGTACAACACGGGGTTAGATACAGAGTAAAGCTCCCTCTACACTGTCCCATCAAACACTCCCAGGGCAGGTACAGGGGGTTAGATACAGAGTAAAGCTCCCTCTACACTGTCCCATCAAACACTCCCAGGGCAGGTACAGGGGGTTAGATACAGAGTAAAGCTCCCTCTGCACTGTCCCATCAAACAATCCCAGGGCAGGTACAGCACGGGGTTAGATACAGACTGAAGCTCCCTCTACACTGTCCCGTCAAACACTCCCAGGGCAGGTACAGCACGGGGTTAGATACAGAGTAAAGCTCCCTCTCCACTGTCCCGTCAAACACTCCCAGGGCAGGTACAGCACGGGGTTAGATACAGAGTAAAGCTCCCTCCACACTGTCCCATCAAACACTCCCAGGGCAGGTACAGGGGGTTAGATACAGAGTAAAGCTCCCTCTACACTGTCCCATCAAACACTCCCAGGTCAGGTACAGCACGGGGTTAGATACAGAGTAAAGCTCCCTCTACACTGTCCCATCAAACACTCCCAGGGCAGGTACAACACGGGGTTAGATACAGAGTAAAGCTCCCTCTACACTGTCCCATCAAACACTCCCAGGGCAGGTATAGGGGCTAGATACAGAGTAAAGCTCCCTCTACACTGTCCCATCAAACACTCCCAGGGCAGGTACAGGGGGTTAGATACAGAGTAAAGCTCCCTCTACAGTGTCCCATCAAACACTCCCAGGGCAGGAACAGGGGGTTAGATACAGAGTAAAGCTCCCTCTGCACTGTCCCATCAAACAATCTCAGGGCAGGTACAGCACGGGGTTAGATACAGAGTAAAGCTCCATCTACACTGTCCCACCAAACACTCCCAGGGCAGGTACAGCACGGGGTTAGATACAGAGTAAAGCTCCCTCTACACTGTCCCATCAAACACTCCCAGGGCAGGTACAACATGGGGTTAGATACAGAGTAAAGCTCCCTCTACACTGTCCCATCAAACACTCCCAGGGCAGGTACAGGGGGTTAGATACAGAGTAAAGCTCCCTCTACAGTGTCCCATCAAACACTCCCAGGGCAGGTACAGGGGGTTAGATACAGAGTAAAGCTCCCTCTGCACTGTCCCATCAAACAATCTCAGGGCAGGTACAGCACGGGGTTAGATACAGAGTAAAGCTCCATCTACAGTGTCCCATCAAACACTCCCAGGGCAAGTACAGCACGGCGTTAGATACACAGTAAAGCTCCCTCTACACTGTCCCATCAAACACTCCCAGGGCAGGTACAGGGGGTTAGATACAGAGTAAAGCTCCCTCTACAGTGTCCCATCAAACACTCCCAGGGCAGGTACAGGGGGTTAGATACAGAGTAAAGCTCCCTCTGCACAGTCCCATCAAACACTCACAGGACAGGTACAGGGGGTCAGATACAGAGTAAAGCTCCCTCTATACTGTCCCATCAAACACTCCCAGGGCAGGTACAGGGGGTTAGATACAGAGTAAAGCTCCCTCTGCACTGTCCCATCAAACAATCCCAGGGCAGGTACAGCACGGGGTTAGATACAGACTAAAGCTCCCTCTACACTGTCCCGTCAAAAACTCCCAGGGCAGGTACAGCACGGGGTTAGATACAGAGTAAAGCTCCCTCTCCACTGTCCCGTCAAACACTCCCAGGGCAGGTACAGCACGGGGTTAGATGCAGAGTAAAGCTCCCTCTACACTGTCCCATCAAACACTCCCAGGGCAGGTACAGGGGGTTAGATACAGAGTAAAGCTCCCTCTGCACTGTCCCGTCAAACACTCCCAGGGCAGGTACAGGGGGTTAGATACAGAGAAAAGCTCCATCTGCATTGACCCATCAAACACTCCCAGGGCAGGTACAGCACAGGGTTAGATACAGAGTAAAACTCCCTCTACACTGTCCCATCAAACACTCCCAGGGCAGGTACAGCACGGGGTTAGATACAGAGTAAAGCTCCCTCTGCACTTTCCCGTCAAACAATCCCAGGGCAGGTACAGCACGGGGTTAGATACAGAGTAAAGCTCCCTCTGCACTTTCCCATCAAACACTCCCAGGGCAGGTACAGGGGGTTAGATACAGAGTAAAGCTCCCTCTACACTGTCCCATCAAACACTCCCAGGGCAGGTACAGCACGGGGTTAGATACAGAGTAAAGCTCCCTCTCCACTGTCCCATCAAACAATCTCAGGGCAGGTACAGCACGGGGTTAGATACAGAGTAAAGCTCCCTCTACACTGTCCCATGAAACAATCCCAGGGCAGGTATAGCACGGGGTTAGATACAGACTAAAGCTCCCTCTCCACTGTCCCGTCAAACACTCCCAGGGCATGTACAGCACAGTGTTAGATACAGAGTAAAGCTCCCTCTACACTGTCCCATCAAACACTCCCAGGGCAAGTACAGGGGGTTAGATACAGAGTAAAACTCCCTCTACACTGTCCCCATCATACACTCCCAGGGCAGGTACAGTACGGAGTTAGATACAGAGTAAAGCTCCCTCTACACTGTCCCATCAAACACTCACAGGGCAGGTACATGGGGTTAGATACAGAGTAAAGCTCCCTCTACACTGTCCCATCAAACACTCCCAGGACAGGTACAGCACGGGGTTAGATACAGAGTAAAGCTCCCTCAACACTGTCCGATCAAACACTCCCAAGTCAGGTACAGCACGGGGTTAGATACAGAGTAAAGCTCCCTCTACACTGTCCCATCAAACACTCCCAGGGCAGGTACAGGGGGTTAGATACAGAGTAAAGCTCCCTCTACACTGTCCCATCAAACACTCCCAGGGCAGGTACAGCACGAGGTTAGTTCGAGAGTAAAGCTCCATCTACACTGTCCCATCAACCACTCCCAGGGCAGGTACAACACGGGGTTAGATACAGAGTCAAGCTCCCTCTACACTTCCCATCAAACAATCCCAGGGCAGGTATAGCACGGGGTTAGATACAGAGTAAAGCTCCCTCTCCACTGTCCTGTCAAACACTCCCAGGGAATGTACAGCACAGTGTTAGATACAGAGTAAAGCTCCATCTGCACTGTCCCATCAAACAATCCCAGGGCAGGTACAGGGGGTTAGATACAGAGTAAAACTCCCTCTACACTGTCCCATCAAACACTCCCAGGGCAGGTGCAGTACAGAGTTAGATACAGAGTAAAGCTCCCTCTAAACTGTCCCATCAAACAATCCCAGGGCAGGTACAGCACGGGGTTAGATACAGAGTAAAGCTCCCTCTACACTGTCCCGTCAAACACTCCCAGCGCAGGTACAAGGGGTTAGATACGGAGTAAAGATCCCTCTACACTGTCCCATCAAACATTCGCAGGGCAGGTACAAGGGGTTAGATACAGAGTAAAGATCCCTCTACACTGTCCCATCAAACACTCCCAGGACAGGTACAGCACGGGGTTAGATACAGAGTAAAGCTCCCTCTACACTGTCCCATCAAACACTCCCAGGGCAGGTACAGCACGAGGTTAGATCGAGAGTAAAGCTCCATCTACACTGTCCCATCAACCACTCCCAGGGCAGGTACAGCACGGGGTTAGATACAGAGTCAAGCTCCCTCTACACTTCCCATCAAACACTCCCAGGGCAGGTACAGGGGGTGAGATACAGAGTAAAGCTCCCTCTGCACTGTCCCATCAAACAATCTCAGTGCAGGTACAGCACGGGGTTAGATACAGAGTAAAGCTCCATCTACACTGTCCCATCAAACACTCCCAGGGCAGGTGCAGCACGGGGTTAGATACAGAGTAAAGCTCCATCTGCATTGTCCCATCAATCAATCCCAGGGCAGGTACAGCACGGGGTTAGATACAGAGTAAAGCGCCCTCTGCACTGTCCCGTCAAACACTCCCAGACAGGTACAGCACGGGGTTAGATACAGAGTAAAGCTCCCTCTACACTGTCCCATCAAAAACTCCCAGGGCAGGTACAGGGGGTTAGATCGAGAGTAAAGCTCCATCTACACTGTCCCATCAAACACTCCCAGGCAGGTACAGCACGGGGTTAGATACAGAGTAAAGCTCCCTCTACACTGTCCCATCAACCACTCCCAGGGCAGGTACAGCACGGGGTTAGATACAGAGTAAAGCTCCCTCTGCACTGTCCCATCAAACACTCCCAGGGCAGGTACAGGGGGTTAAATACAGAGTAAAGCGCCCTCTGCACTGTCCCATCAAACAATCTCAGGGCAGGAACAGGACGGAGTTAGATACAGAGTAAAGCTCCCTCTACACTGTCCCATCAAACACTCCCAGGGCAGGTACAGGGGTTTAGATACAGAGTAAAGCTCCCTCTCCACTGTACAATCAAACAATCCCAGGGCATGTACAGCACGGGGTTAGATACAGAGTAAAGCTCCCTCTGCACTGTCCCATCAAACACTCCCAGGGCAGGTACAGGGGGTTAGATACAGAGTAAAGCTCCCTCTCCACTGTCCCATCAAACAATCCCAGGGCAGGTACAGGGGGTTAGATACAGAGTAAAGCTCCCTCGACACTGTCCCATCAAACACTCCCAGGGCAGGTACAGGGGGTTAGATACAGAGTAAAGCTCCCTCTCCACTGTCCCATCAAACACTCCCAGGGCAGGTACAGGGGGTTAGATACAAAGTAAAGCTCCCTCTCCACTGTCCCATCAAACAATCCCAGGGCAGGTACAGCACGGGGTTAGATACAGAGTAAAGCTCCCTCTACACTGTCCCATCAAACACTCCCAGGGCAGGTACAAGGGGTTAGATACAGAGGAAAGATCCCTCTACACTGTCCCATCAAACACTCCCAGGACAGGTACAGCACGGGGTTAGATACAGAGTAAAGCTCCCTCTACACTGTCCCATCAAACACTCCCAAGTCAGGTACAGCACGGGGTTAGATACAGAGTAAAGCTCCCTCTACACTGTCCCATCAAACACTCCCAGGGCAGGTACAGCACGAGGTCAGATCGAGAGTAAAGCTCCATCTACACTGTCCCATCAACCACTCCCAGGGCAGGTACAGCACGGGGTTAGATACAGAGTCAAGCTCCCTCTACACTTCCCATCAAACACTCCCAGGGCAGGTACAGGGGGTGAGATACAGAGTAAAGCTCCCTCTGCACTGTCCCATCAAACAATCTCAGTGCAGGTACAGCACGGGGTTAGATACAGAGTAAAGCTCCATCTACACTGTCCCATCAAACACTCCCAGGGCAGGTGCAGCACGGGGTTAGTTACAGAGTAAAGCTCCATCTGCATTGTCCCATCAATCAATCCCAGGGCAGGTACAGCACGGGGTTAGATACAGAGTAAAGCTCCCTCTGCACTGTCCCATCAAACAATCCCAGGGCAGGTACAGCACGGGGTTAGATACAGAGTAAAGCTCCTTCTGCACTGTCCCATCAAACTATCCCAGGGCAGGTATAGCACGGGGTTAGATACAGAGTAAAGCTCCCTCTGCACTGTCCCGTCAAACACTCCCAGGGCAGGTACAGGGGGTTAGATACAGAGTAAAACTCCCTCCACACTGTCCCATCAAACACTCCCAGGGCAGGTACAGTTCGGAGTTAGATCGAGAGTAAAGCTCCCTCTACACTGTCCCATCAAACACTCCCAGGGCAGGTACAGGAGGTTAGATACAGAGTAAAGCTCCCTCTCCACTGTCCCGTCAAACACTCCCAGGGCAGGTACAGTACGGAGTTAGATCGAGAGTAAAGCTCCCTCTACACTGTCCCATCAAACAATCCCAGGGCAGGTACAGTACGGAGTTAGATCGAGAGTAAAGCTCCCTCTACACTGTCCCATCAAACAATCCCAGGGCAGGTACAGCACGGGGTTAGATACAGTGTAAAGCTCCCTCTGCACTGTCCCATCAAAGACTCCCACGGCAGGTACAGGGAGTTAGATACAGAGTAAAGCTCCCTCTACACTGTACCATCAAACACTCCCAGGGCAGGTACAGGGGGTTAGATACAGTGTAAAGCTCCCTCTACACTGTCCCATCAAACACTCCCAGGGCAGGTACAGCACGGGGTTAGATACAGAGTAAAGCGCCCTCTGCACTGTCCCATCAAACAATCCCAGGGCAGGTACAGCACGGGGTTAGATACAGAGTAAAGCTCCCTCTGCACTGTCCCGTCAAACACTCCCAGGCAGGTACAGCACGGGGTTAGATACAGTGTAAAGCTCCCTCTGCACTGTCCCATCAAACACTCCCAGGGCAGGTACAGGGGGTTAGATACAGAGTGAAGCTCCCTCTACACTGTCACATCAAACACTCCCAGGGCAGGTACAGGGGGTTAGATACAGAGTAAAGCTCCCTCTCCACTGTCCCATCAAACAATCTCAGGACAGGTACAAGGGGTTAGATACAGAGTAAAACTCCCTCTACACTGTCCCATCAAACACTCCCAGGGCAGGTACAGCACGGGGTTAGACACAGAGTCAAGCTCCCTCTGCACTGTCCATCAAACACTCCCAGGACAGGTACAGGGGGTTAGATACAGAGTCAAGCTCCCTCTGCACTGTCCATCAAACACTCCCAGGACAGGTACAGGGGGTTAGATACAGAGTCAAGCTCCCTCTACACTTCCCATCAAACACTCCCAGGGCAGGTACAGGGGGTGAGATACAGAGTAAAGCTCCCTCTGCACTGTCCCATCAAACACTCCCAGGGCAGGTACAGCACGGGGTTAGATACAGAGTAAAGCTCCCTCTGCACTGTCCCGGCAAACATTCCCAGGGCAGGTACAGGGGGTTAGATACAGAGTCAAGCTCCCTCTACACTTCCCATCAAACACTCCCAGGGCAGGTACAGGGGGTGAGATACAGAGTAAAGCTCCCTCTGCACTGTCCCATCAAACAATCCCAGGGCAGGTACAGCACGGGGTTAGATACAGAGTAAAGCTCCCTCTAAACTGTCCCATCAAACAATCCCAGGGCAGGTACAGCACGGGGTTAGATACAGAGTAAAGCTCCCTCTAAACTGTCCCGTCAAACACTCCCAGGGCAGGTACAGCACAGGGTTAGATACAGAGTAAAGCTCCCTCTCCACTGTCCCGTCAAACAATCCCAGGGCAGGTACAGCACGGGGTTAGATACAGACTAAAGCTCCCTCTGCACTGTCCCGTCAAACACTCCCAGGCAGGTACAGCACGGGGTTAGATACAGTGTAAAGCTCCCTCTGCACTGTCCCATCAAACACTCCCAGGGCAGGTACAGGGGGTTAGATACAGAGTAAAGCTCCCTCTCCACTGTCCCATCAAACACTCCCAGGGCAGGTACAGGAGGTTAGATACAGACTAAAGCTCCCTCTGCACTGTCCCGTCAAACACTCCCAGGCAGGTACAGCACGGGGTTAGATACAGTGTAAAGCTCCCTCTACACTGTCCGATCAACCACTCCCAGGACAGGTACAGCACGGGGTTAGATACAGAGTAAAGCACCCTCTGCACTGTCCCATCAAACAATCTCAGTGCAGGTACAGCACGGGGTTAGATACAGAGTAAAGCTCCATCTACACTGTCCCATCAAACACTCCCAGGGCAGGTGCAGCACGGGGTTAGATACAGAGTAAAGCTCCATCTGCATTGTCCCATCAATCAATCCCAGGGCAGGTACAGCACGGGGTTAGATACAGAGTAAAGCGCCCTCTGCACTGTCCCGTCAAACACTCCCAGGCAGGTACAGCACGGGGTTAGATACAGAGTAAAGCTCCCTCTACACTGTCCCATCAAACACTCCCAGGGCAGGTACAGGGGGTTAGATCGAGAGTAAAGCTCCCTCTACACTGTCCCATCAAACACTCCCAGGCAGGTACAGCACGGGGTTAGATACAGAGTAAAGCTCCCTCTACACTGTCCCATCAACCACTCCCAGGGCAGGTACAGCACGGGGTTAGATACAGAGTAAAGCTCCCTCTGCACTGTCCCATCAAACACTCCCAGGTAAGGTACAGGGGTTTAGATACAGAGTAAAGCTCCCTCTACACTGTCCCATCAAACACTCCCAGGGCAGGTACAGGGGGTTAAATACAGAGTAAAGCTCCCTCTGCACTGTCCCATCAAACAATCTCAGGGCAGGTACAGGACGGGGTTAGATACAGAGTAAAGCTACCTCTGCACTGTCCCATCAAACAATCCCAGGGCAGGTACAGCACAGGGTTAGATACAGACTAAAGCTCCCTCTACACTGTACCGTCAAACACTCCCAGGAAAGGTACAGCACGGGGTTAGATACAGAGTAAAGCTCCCTCTACACTTCCCATCAAACACTCCCAGGGCAGGTACAGGGAGTTAGATACTGAGTAAAGCTCCCTCTACACTGTCCCATCAAACAATCTCAGGGCAGGTACAGCACGGGGTTAGATACAGAGTAAAGCTCCCTCTACACTGTCCCATCAAACACTCCCAGGGCAGGTACAGGGGGTTAGATACAGAGTAAAGCTCCCTCTACACTGTCCCGTCAAACACTCCCAGGGCAGGTACAGGGGGTTAGATACAGAGTAAAGCTCCCTCTACACTGTCCCATCAAACACTCCCAGGGCAGGTACAGGGGGTTAGATACAGAGTAAAGCTCCCTCTACACTGTCCCATCACACACTCCCAGGGTAGGAACAGCACGAGGTTAGATCGAGAGTAAAGCTCCCTCTACACTGTCCCATCAAACACTGCCAGGGCAGGTACAGGGGGTTAGATACAGAGTAAAGCTCCCTCTCCACTGTACAATCAAACAATCCCAGGGCATGTACAGCACGGGGTTAGATACAGAGTAAAGCTCCATCTGCACTGTCCCATCAAACACTCCCAGGGCAGGTACAGGGGGTTAGATACAGAGTAAAGCTCCCTCTCCACTGTCCCATCAAACAATCCCAGGGCAGGTACAGGGGGTTAGATACAGAGTAAAGCTCCCTCGACACTGTCCCATCAAACACTCCCAGGGCAGGTACAGGGGGTTAGATACAGAGTAAAGCTCCCTCTACACTGTCCCATCAAACACTCCCAGGGCAGGTACAGCACGGGGTTAGATACAGAGTAAAGCGCCCTCTGCACTGTCCCATCAAACAATCCCAGGGCAGGTACAGCACGGGGTTAGATACAGACTAAAGCTCCCTCTGCACTGTCCCGTCAAACACTCCCAGGCAGGTACAGCACGGGGTTAGATACAGTGTAAAGCTCCCTCTACACTGTCCCATCAAACACTCCCAGGGCAGGTACAGGGGGTTAGATACAGAGTAAAGCTCCCTCTACACTGTCCCATCAAACACTCCCAGGGCAGGTACAGCACGGGGTTAGATACAGAGTAAAGCTCCCTCTGCACTGTCCCATCAAACACTCCCTGGGCAGGTACAGGGGGTTAGATACAGAGTAAAGCTCCCTCTACACTGTTCCATCAAACACTCCCAGGGCAGGTACAGGGGGTTAGATACAGAGTAAAGCTCCCTCTCCACTGTCCCATCAAACAATCTCAGGACAGGTACAGCACAGTGTTAGATACAGAGTAAAGCTCCATCTGCACTGTCCCATCAAACACTCCCAGGGCAGGCACAGCACGGGGTTAGATACAGAGTAAAGCTCCCTCTACACTGTCCCATCAAACACTCCCAGGGCAGGTACAGGGGGTTAGATACAGAGTAAAGCTCCCTCTCCACTGTCCCATCAAACAATCCCAGGGCAGGTACAGCACGGGGTTAGATCCAGACTAAAGCTTCCTCTCCACTGTCCCGTCAAACACTCCCAGGGCATGTACAGCACAGTGTTAGATACAGAGTAAAGCTCCATCTGCACTGTCCCATCAAACACTCCCAGGGCAGGTACAGGGGGTTAGATACAGAGTAAAACTCCCTCTACACTGTCCCATCAAACACTCCCAGGGCAGGTACAGTATGGAGTTAGATACAGAGTAAAGCTCCCTCTAAACTGTCCCATCAAACACTCGCAGGGCAGGTACAGGGGTTTAGATACAGAGTAAAGCTCCCTCTAAACTGTCCCATCAAACACTCCCAGGGCAGGTACACGGGTTTAGATACAGAGTAAAGCTCCCTCTAAACTGTCCCATCAAGCACTCCCAGGGCAGGTACAGGGGTTTAGATACAGAGTAAAGCTCCCTCTAAACTGTCCCATCAAACACTCCCAGGGCAGGTACAGGGATTTAGATACAGAGTAAAGCTCCCTCTAAACTGTCCCATCAAACACTCCCAGGGCAGGTACAGCACGGGGTTAGATACAGAGTAAAGCTCCCTCTACACTGTCCCGTCAAACACTCCCAGGGTAGGTACAGCACGGGGTTAGATACAGAGTAAAGCTCTCTCTACACTGTCCCATCAATCATTCGCAGGGCAGGTACAAGGGGTTAGATACAGAGTAAAGCTCCCTCTACACTGTCCCATCAAACACTCCCAGGACAGGTTCAGCACGGGGTTAGATACAGAGTAAAGCTCCCTCAAACTGTCCCATCAAACAATCCCAGGGCAGGTACAGCACGGGGTTAGATACAGAGTAAAGCTCCCTCTACACTGTCCCGTCAAACACTCCCAGGGCAGGTACAAGGGGTTAGATACAGAGGAAAGATCCCTCTACACTGTCCCATCAAACACTCCCAGGACAGGTACAGCACGGGGTTAGATACAGAGTAAAGCTCCCTCTACACTGTCCCATCAAACACTCCCAAGTCAGGTACAGCACGGGGTTAGATACAGAGTAAAGCTCCCTCTACACTGTCCCATCAAACACTCCCAGGGCAGGTACAGCACGAGGTCAGATCGAAAGTAAAGCTCCATCTACACTGTCCCATCAACCACTCCCAGGGCAGGTACAGCACGGGGTTAGATACAGAGTCAAGCTCCCTCTACACTTCCCATCAAACACTCCCAGGGCAGGTACAGGGGGTGAGATACAGAGTAAAGCTCCCTCTGCACTGTCCCATCAAACAATCTCAGTGCAGGTACAGCACGGGGTTAGATACAGAGTAAAGCTCCATCTACACTGTCCCATCAAACACTCCCAGGGCAGGTACAGGGGGTTAGATACAGAGTAAAGCTCCATCTACACTGTCCCATCAAACACTCCCAGGGCAGGTGCAGCACGGGGTTAGATACAGAGTAAAGCTCCATCTGCATTGTCCCATCAAACAATCCCAGGGCAGGTACAGCACGGGGTTAGATACAGAGTAAAGCTCCATCTGCATTGTCCCATCAAACAATCCCAGGGCAGGTACAGCACGGGGTTAGATACAGAGTAAAGCTCCTTCTGCACTGTCCCATCAAACTATCCCAGGGCAGGTACAGGGGGTTAGATACAGTGTAAAGCTCCCTCTACACTGTCCCATCAAACACTCCCAGGGCAGGTACAGCACGGGGTTAGATACAGAGTAAAGCGCCCTCTGCACTGTCCCATCAAACAATCCCAGGGCAGGTACAGCACGGGGTTAGATACATACTAAAGCTCCCTCTGCACTGTCCCATCAAACACTCCCAGGGCAGGTACAGGGGGTTAGATACAGAGTAAAGCTCCCGCTCCACTGTCCCATCAAACAATCCCAGTGCAGGTACAGGGGGTTAGATACAGAGTAAAGCTCCCTCTACACTGTCCCATCAAACACTCCCAGGGCAGGTACAGGGGGTTAGATACAGAGTAAAGCTCCCTCTACACTGTCCCATCAAACACTCCCAGGGCAGGTACAGCACGGGGTTAGATACAGAATAAAGCGCCCTCTGCACTGTCCCATCAAACAATCCCAGGGCAGGTACAGCACGGGGTTAGATACATACTAAAGCTCCCTCTGCACTGTCCCGTCAAACACTCCCAGGCAGGTACAGCACGGGGTTAGATACAGTGTAAAGCTCCCTCTGCACTGTCACATCAAACACTCCCAGGGCAGGTACAGGCGGTTAGATACAGAGTAAAGCTCCCTCTCCACTGTCCCATCAAACAATCCCAGGGCAGGTACAGTATGGAGTTAGATACAGAGTAAAGCTCCCTCTAAACTGTCCCATCAAACAATCCCAGGGCAGGTACAGCACGGGGTTAGATACAGAGTAAAGCTCCCTCTACACTGTCCCATCAAACATTCGCAGGGCAGGTACAGGGGGTTAGATACAGAGTAAAGCTCCCTCTGCACTGTCCCATCAAACACTCCCAGGGCAGGTACAGCACGGGGTTAGATAGAGAGTAAAGCTCCCTCTGCACTGTCTCATCAAACACTCCCAGGACAGGTACAGAGGGTTAGATACAGAGTCAAGCTCCCTCTGCACTGTCCATCAAACACTCCCAGGACAGGTACAGGGGGTTAGATACAGAGTCAAGCTCCCTCTACACTTCCCATCAAACACTCCCAGGGCAGGTACAGGGGGTGAGATACAGATTAAAGCTCCCTCTGCACTGTCCCATCAAACAAAATCAGTGCAGGTACAGCACGGGGTTAGATACAGAGTAAAGCTCCCTCTGCACTGTCCCGGCAAACACTCCTAGGGCATGTACAGCACAGTGTTAGATACAGAGTAAAGCTCCCTCTACACTGTCCCATCAAACACTCCCAGGGCAGGTACAGCACGGGGTTAGATACAGAGTAAAGCTCCCTCTACACTGTCCCGTCAAACACTCCCAGGGTAGGTACAGCACGGGGTTAGATACAGAGTAAAGCTCCCTCTACACTGTCCCATCAAACATTCGCAGGGCAGGTCCAAGGGGTTAGATACAGAGTAAAGATCCCTCTACACTGTCCCATCAAACACTCCCAGGACAGGTACAGCACGGGGTTAGATACAGAGTAAAGCTCCCTCAAAACTGTCCCATCAAACACTCCCAGGGCAGGTACAGCACGGGGTTAGATACAGAGTAAAGCTCCCTCTGCACTGTCCCATCAAACACTCCCAGGGCAGGTACAGCACGGGGTTAGATACAGAGTCAAGCTCCCTCTGCACTGTCCATCAAACACTCCCAGGACAGGTACAGGGGGTTAGATACAGAGTCAAGCTCCCTCTACACTTCCCATCAAACACTCCCAGGGCAGGTACAGGGGGTTAAATACAGAGTAAAGCTCCCTCTACACTGTCCCATCAAACACTCCCAGGGCAGGTACAGGGGGTTAGATACAGAGTAAAGCTCCCTCTACACTGTCCCATCAAACACTCCCAGGGCAGGTACAGGGGGTTAAATACAGAGTAAAGCTCCCTCTGCACTGTCCCATCAAACACTCCCAGGGCAGGTACAGGGGGTTAAATACAGAGTAAAGCTCCCTCTGCACTGTCCCATCAAACAATCCCAGGGCAGGTACAGGGGGTTAGATACAGAGTAAAGCTCCCTCTACACTGTCCCATCAAACACTCCCAGGGCAGGTACAGCACAGGGTTAGATACAGAGTAAAGCTCCCTCTCCACTGTCCCGTCAAACAATCCCAGGGCAGGTACAGCACGGGGTTAGATACAGACTAAAGCTCCCTCTGCACTGTCCCGTCAAACACTCCCAGGCAGGTACAGCACGGGGTTAGATACAGAGTAAAGCTCCCTCTACACTGTCCCATCAAACACTCCCAGGGCAGGTACAGGGGGTTAGATACAGAGTAAAGCTCCCTCTACACTGTCCCATCAAACACTCCCAGGGCAGGTACAGGGGGTTAGATACAGAGTAAAGCTCCCTCTCCACTGTCCCATCAAACAATCTCAGGACAGGTACAGCACAGTGTTAGATACAGAGTAAAGCTCCATCTGCACTGTCCCATCAAACACTCCCACGGCAGGCACAGCACGTGGTTAGATACAGAGTAAAGCTCCCTCTACACTGTCCCATCAAACACTCCCAGGGCAGGTACAGGGGGTTAGATACAGAGTAAAGCTCCCTCTCCACTGTCCCATCAAACAATCCCAGGGCAGGTACAGCAGAGGGTTAGATACAGACTAAAGCTTCCTCTCCACTGTCCCGTCAAACACTCCCAGGGCATGTACAGGGGGTTAGATACAGAGTAAAACTCCCTCTACACTGTCCCATCAAACACTCCCAGGGCAGGTACAGGGGGTTAGATACAGAGTAAAGCTCCCTCTAAACTGTCCCATCAAACAATCCCAGGGCAGGTACAGCACGGGGTTAGATACAGAGTAAAGCTCCCTCTACACTGTCCCGTCAAACACTCCCAGGGCAGGTACAGGGGGTTAGATACAGAGTAAAGCTCCCTCTACATTGTCCCATCAAACACTCCCAGGGCAGGTACAGGGGGTTAGATACAGAGTAAAGCTCCCTCTACACTGTTCCATCAAACACTCCCAGGGTAGGTACAGCACGGGGTTAGATACAGAGTAAAGCTCCCTCTACACTGTCCCATCAAACATTCGCAGGGCAGGTACAGCACGGGGTTAGATACAGAGTAAAGATCCCTCTACACTGTCCCATCAAACACTCCCAGGACAGGTACAGCACGGGGTTAGATACAGAGTAAAGCTCCCTCAAAACTGTCCGATCAAACACTCCCAAGTCAGGTACAGCACGGGGTTAGATACAGAGTAAAGCTCCCTCTGCACTGTCCCATCAAACAATCCCAGGGCAGGTACAGCACAGGGTTAGATACAGACTAAAGCTCCCTCTACACTGTACCGTCAAACACTCCCAGGACAGGTACAGCACGGGGTTAGATACAGAGTAAAGCTCCCTCTACACTGTCCCATCAAACACTCCCAGGGCAGGTACAGGGGGTGAGATACAGAGTAAAGCTCCCTCTGCACTGTCCCATCAAACAATCTCAGTGCAGGTACAGCACGGGGTTAGATACAGAGTAAAGCTCCATCTACACTGTCCCATCAAACACTCCCAGGGCAGGTGCAGCACGGGGTTAGATACAGAGTAAAGCTCCATCTGCATTGTCCCATCAATCTATCCCAGGGCAGGTACAACACGGGGTTAGATACAGAGTAAAGCGCCCTCTGCACTGTCCCGTCAAACACTCCCAGGCAGGTACAGCACGGGGTTAGATACAGAGTAAAGCTCCCTCTACACTGTCCCATCAAACACTCCCAGGGCAGGTACAGGGGGTTAGATCGAGAGTAAAGCTCCATCTACACTGTCCCATCAAACACTCCCAGGCAGGTACAGCACGGGGTTAGATACAGAGTAAAGCTCCCTCTACACTGTCCCATCAACCACTCCCAGGGCAGGTACAGCACGGGGTTAGATACAGAGTAAAGCTCCCTCTGCACTGTCCCATCAAACACTCCCAGGGCAGGTACAGGGGGTTAAATACAGAGTAAAGCTCCCTCTGCACTGTCCCATCAAACAATCTCAGGGCAGGTACAGGACGGGGTTAGATACAGAGTAAAGCTCCCTCTACACTGTCCCATCAAACATTCGCAGGGCAGGTACAGGGGGTTAGATACAGAGTAAAGCTCCCTCTGCACTGTCCCATCAAACACTCCCAGGGCAGGTACAGCACGGGGTTAGATACAGAGTAAAGCTCCCTCTGCACTGTCCCATCAAACACTCCCAGGGCAGGTACAGCACGGGGTTAGATAGAGAGTAAAGCTCCCTCTGCACTGTCTCATCAAACACTCCCAGGACAGGTACAGAGGGTTAGATACAGAGTCAAGCTCCCTCTGCACTGTCCATCAAACACTCCCAGGACAGGTACAGGGGGTGAGATACAGAGTCAAGCTCCCTCTACACTTCCCATCAAATACTCCCAGGGCAGGTACAGTACGGTGTTAGATACAGAGTAAAGCTCCCTCTGCACTGTCCCATCAAACAATCTCAGTGCAGGTACAGCACGGGGTCAGATACAGAGTAAAGATCCCTCTGCACTGTCCCGGCAAACACTCCTAGGGCATGTACAGCACAGTGTTAGATACAGAGTAAAGCTCCCTCTACACTGTCCCATCAAACACTCCCAGGGCAGGTACAGCACGGGGTTAGATACAGAGTAAAGCTCCCTCTACACTGTCCCGTCAAACACTCCCAGGGTAGGTACAGCACGGGGTTAGATACAGAGTAAAGCTCCCTCTAAACTGTCCCATCAAACATTCGCAGGGCAGGTCCAAGGGATTAGATACAGAGTAAAGATCCCTCTACACTGTCCCATCAAACACTCCCAGGACAGGTACAGCACGGGGTTAGATACAGAGTAAAGCTCCCTCAAAACTGTCCCATCAAACACTCCCAGGGCAGGTACAGCACGGGGTTAGATACAGAGTAAAGCTCCCTCTGCACTGTCCCATCAAACACTCCCAGGGCAGGTACAACACGGGGTTAGATACAGAGTCAAGCTCCCTCTGCACTGTCCATCAAACACTCCCAGGACAGGTACAGGGGGTTAGATACAGAGTCAAGCTCCCTCTACACTTCCCATCAAACACTCCCAGGGCAGGTACAGGGGGTGAGATACAGAGTAAAGCTCCCTCTGCACTGTCCCATCAAACAATCTCAGGGCAGGTATAGCACGGGGTTAGATACAGAGTAAAACTCCCTCCACACTGTCCCATCAAACACTCCCAGGGCAGGTACAGTACGGAGTTAGATTCAGAGTAAAGCTCCCTCTGCACTGTCCCGGCAAACACTCCTTGGGCATGTACAGCACGGGGTTAGATACAGAGTAAAGCTCCCTCTAAACTGTCCCATCAAACAATCCCAGGGCAGGTACAGCACGGGGTTAGATACAGAGTAAAGATCCCTCTAAACTGTCCCGTCAAACACTCCCAGGGCAGGTGAAGCATGGGGTTAGATACAGAGTAAAGCTCCCTCTACACTGTCCCATCAAACACTCCCAGGGCAGGTACAGGGGGTTAGATACAGAGTAAAGCTCCCTCTACACTGTCCCATCAAACACTCCCAGGGCAGGTACAGGGGGTTAAATACAGAGTAAAGCTCCCTCTGCACTGTCCCATCAAACACTCCCAGGGCAGGTACAGGGGGTTAAATACAGAGTAAAGCTCCCTCTGCACTGTCCCATCAAACAATCCCAGGGCAGGTACAGCACGGGGTTAGATACAGAGTAAAGCTCCCTCTAAACTGTCCCGTCAAACACTCCCAGGGCAGGTACAGCACAGGGTTAGATACAGAGTACAGCTCCCTCTGCACTGTCCCGTCAAACAATCCCAGGGCAGGTACAGCACGGGGTTAGATACAGACTAAAGCTCCCTCTGCACTGTCCAGTCAAACACTCCCAGGCAGGTACAGCACGGGGTTAGATACAGTGTAAAGCTCCCTCTGCACTGTCCCATCAAACACTCCCAGGGCAGGTACAGGGGGTTAGATACAGAGTAAAGCTCCCGCTACACTGTCCCATCAAACACTCCCAGGGCAGGTACAGGGGGTTAGATACAGAGTAAAGCTCCCTCTCCACTGTCCCATCAAACAATCTCAGGACAGGTACAGCACAGTGTTAGATACAGAGTAAAGCTCCATCTGCACTGTCCCATCAAACACTCCCAGGGCAGGCACAGCACGGGGTTAGATACAGAGTAAAGCTCCCTCTACACTGTCCCATCAAACACTCCCAGGGCAGGTACAGGGGGTTAGATACAGAGTAAAGATCCCTCTGCACTGTCCCGGCAAACACTCCTAGGGCATGTACAGCACAGTGTTAGATACAGAGTAAAGCTCCCTCTACACTGTCCCATCAAACACTCCCAGGGCAGGTACAGCACGGGGTTAGATACAGAGTAAAGCTCCCTCTACACTGTCCCGTCAAACACTCCCAGGGTAGGTACAGCACGGGGTTAGATACAGAGTAAAGCTCCCTCTAAACTGTCCCATCAAACATTCGCAGGGCAGGTCCAAGGGATTAGATACAGAGTAAAGATCCCTCTACACTGTCCCATCAAACACTCCCAGGACAGGTACAGCACGGGGTTAGATACAGAGTAAAGCTCCCTCAAAACTGTCCCATCAAACACTCCCAGGGCAGGTACAGCACGGGGTTAGATACAGAGTAAAGCTCCCTCTGCACTGTCCCATCAAACACTCCCAGGGCAGGTACAACACGGGGTTAGATACAGAGTCAAGCTCCCTCTGCACTGTCCATCAAACACTCCCAGGACAGGTACAGGGGGTTAGATACAGAGTCAAGCTCCCTCTACACTTCCCATCAAACACTCCCAGGGCAGGTACAGGGGGTGAGATACAGAGTAAAGCTCCCTCTGCACTGTCCCATCAAACAATCTCAGGGCAGGTATAGCACGGGGTTAGATACAGAGTAAAACTCCCTCCACACTGTCCCATCAAACACTCCCAGGGCAGGTACAGTACGGAGTTAGATTCAGAGTAAAGCTCCCTCTGCACTGTCCCGGCAAACACTCCTTGGGCATGTACAGCACGGGGTTAGATACAGAGTAAAGCTCCCTCTAAACTGTCCCATCAAACAATCCCAGGGCAGGTACAGCACGGGGTTAGATACAGAGTAAAGATCCCTCTAAACTGTCCCGTCAAACACTCCCAGGGCAGGTGAAGCATGGGGTTAGATACAGAGTAAAGCTCCCTCTACACTGTCCCATCAAACACTCCCAGGGCAGGTACAGGGGGTTAGATACAGAGTAAAGCTCCCTCTACACTGTCCCATCAAACACTCCCAGGGCAGGTACAGGGGGTTAGATACAGAGTAAAGCTCCCTCTGCACTGTCCCATCAAACAATCCCAGGGCAGGTACAGCACGGGGTTAGATACAGAGTAAAGCTCCCTCTAAACTGTCCCGTCAAACACTCCCAGGGCAGGTACAGCACAGGGTTAGATACAGAGTACAGCTCCCTCTGCACTGTCCCGTCAAACAATCCCAGGGCAGGTACAGCACGGGGTTAGATACAGACTAAAGCTCCCTCTGCACTGTCCAGTCAAACACTCCCAGGCAGGTACAGCACGGGGTTAGATACAGTGTAAAGCTCCCTCTGCACTGTCCCATCAAACACTCCCAGGGCAGGTACAGGGGGTTAGATACAGAGTAAAGCTCCCGCTACACTGTCCCATCAAACACTCCCAGGGCAGGTACAGGGGGTTAGATACAGAGTAAAGCTCCCTCTCCACTGTCCCATCAAACAATCTCAGGACAGGTACAGCACAGTGTTAGATACAGAGTAAAGCTCCATCTGCACTGTCCCATCAAACACTCCCAGGGCAGGCACAGCACGGGGTTAGATACAGAGTAAAGCTCCCTCTAAACTGTCCCATCAAACACTCCCAGGGCAGGTACAGGGGGTTAGATACAGAGTAAAGCTCCCTCTCCACTGTCCCATCAAACAATCCCAGGGCAGGTACAGCACGGGGTTAGATACAGACTAAAGCTTCCTCTCCACTGTCCCGTCAAACACTCCCAGGGCATGTACAGGGGGTTAGATACAGAGTAAAACTCCCTCTACACTGTCCCATCAAACACTCCCAGGGCAGGTACAGGGGGTTAGATACAGAGTAAAACTCCCTCTACACTGTCCCATCAAACACTCCCAGGGCAGGTACAGTATGGAGTTAGATACAGAGTAAAGCTCCCTCTACACTGTCCCGTCAAACACTCCCAGGGCAGGTACAGGGGGTTAGATACAGAGTAAAGCTCCCTCTACATTGTCCCATCAAACACTCCCAGGGCAGGTACAGGGGGTTAGATACAGAGTAAAGCTCCCTCTACACTGTCCCATCAAACACTCCCAGGGTAGGTACAGCACGGGGTTAGATACAGAGTAAAGCTCCCTCTACACTGTCCCATCAAACATTCGCAGGGCAGGTACAGCACAGGGTTAGATACAGAGTAAAGATCCCTCTACACTGTCCCATCAAGCACTCCCAGGACAGGTACAGCACAGGGTTAGATACAGAGTAAAGCTCCCTCAAAACTGTCCGATCAAACACTCCCAAGTCAGGTACAGCACGGGGTTAGATACAGAGTAAAGCTCCCTCTGCACTGTCCCATCAAACAATCCCAGGGCAGGTACAGCACAGGGTTAGATACAGAGTAAAGCTCCCTCTACATTGTCCCATCAAACACTCCCAGGGCAGGTACAGGGGGTTAGATACAGAGTAAAGCTCCCTCTACACTGTCCCATCAAACACTCCCAGGGTAGGTACAGCACGGGGTTAGATACAGAGTAAAGATCCCTCTACACTGTCCCATCAAGCACTCCCAGGACAGGTACAACACAGGGTTAGATACAGAGTAAAGCTCCCTCAAAACTGTCCGATCAAACACTCCCAAGTCAGGTACAGCACGGGGTTAGATACAGAGTAAAGCTCCCTCTGCACTGTCCCATCAAACAATCCCAGGGCAGGTACAGCACAGGGTTAGATACAGACTAAAGCTCCCTCTACACTGTACCGTCAAACACTCCCAGGACAGGTACAACACGGGGTTAGATACAGAGTAAAGCTCCCTCTACACTGTCCTATCAAACAATCCCAGGGCAGGTACAGCACGAGGTTAGATCGAGAGTAAAGCTCCATCTACACTGTCCCATCAACCACTCCCAGGGCAGGTACAGCACGGGGTTAGATACAGAGTCAAGCTCCCTCTACACTTCCCATCAAACACTCTCAGGGCAGGTACAGGGGGTGAGATACAGAGTAAAGCTCCCTCTGCACTGTCCCATCAAACAATCTCAGTGCAGGTACAGCACGGGGTTAGATACAGAGTAAAGCTCCATCTACACTGTCCCATCAAACACTCCCAGGGCAGGTGCAGCACGGGGTTAGATACAGAGTAAAGCTCCATCTGCATTGTCCCATCAATCAATCGCAGGGCAGGTACAGGGGGTTAGATACAGAGTAAAGCTCCCTCTCCACTGTCCCATCAAACAATCCCAGGGCATGTACAGCACGGGGTTAGATACAGACTAAAGCTTCCTCTCCACTGTCCCGTCAAACACTCCCAGGGCATGTACAGGGGGTTAGATACAGAGTAAAACTCCCTCTACACTGTCCCATCAAACACTCCCAGGGCAGGTACAGTATGGAGTTAGATACAGAGTAAAGCTCCCTCTACACTGTCCCGTCAAACACTCCCAGGGCAGGTACAGGGGGTTAGATACAGAGTAAAGCTCCCTCTACATTGTCCCATCAAACACTCCCAGGGCAGGTACAGGGGGTTAGATACAGAGTAAAGCTCCCTCTACACTGTCCCATCAAACACTCCCAGGGTAGGTACAGCACGGGGTTAGATACAGAGTAAAGCTCCCTCTACACTGTCCCATCAAACATTCGCAGGGCAGGTACAGCACAGGGTTAGATACAGAGTAAAGATCCCTCTACACTGTCCCATCAAGCACTCCCAGGACAGGTACAGCACAGGGTTAGATACAGAGTAAAGCTCCCTCAAAACTGTCCGATCAAACACTCCCAAGTCAGGTACAGCACGGGGTTAGATACAGAGTAAAGCTCCCTCTGCACTGTCCCATCAAACAATCCCAGGGCAGGTACAGCACAGGGTTAGATACAGAGTAAAGCTCCCTCTACATTGTCCCATCAAACACTCCCAGGGCAGGTACAGGGGGTTAGATACAGAGTAAAGCTCCCTCTACACTGTCCCATCAAACACTCCCAGGGTAGGTACAGCACGGGGTTAGATACAGAGTAAAGATCCCTCTACACTGTCCCATCAAGCACTCCCAGGACAGGTACAACACAGGGTTAGATACAGAGTAAAGCTCCCTCAAAACTGTCCGATCAAACACTCCCAAGTCAGGTACAGCACGGGGTTAGATACAGAGTAAAGCTCCCTCTGCACTGTCCCATCAAACAATCCCAGGGCAGGTACAGCACAGGGTTAGATACAGACTAAAGCTCCCTCTACACTGTACCGTCAAACACTCCCAGGACAGGTACAACACGGGGTTAGATACAGAGTAAAGCTCCCTCTACACTGTCCTATCAAACAATCCCAGGGCAGGTACAGCACGAGGTTAGATCGAGAGTAAAGCTCCATCTACACTGTCCCATCAACCACTCCCAGGGCAGGTACAGCACGGGGTTAGATACAGAGTCAAGCTCCCTCTACACTTCCCATCAAACACTCTCAGGGCAGGTACAGGGGGTGAGATACAGAGTAAAGCTCCCTCTGCACTGTCCCATCAAACAATCTCAGTGCAGGTACAGCACGGGGTTAGATACAGAGTAAAGCTCCATCTACACTGTCCCATCAAACACTCCCAGGGCAGGTGCAGCACGGGGTTAGATACAGAGTAAAGCTCCATCTGCATTGTCCCATCAATCAATCGCAGGGCAGGTACAGCACGGGGTTAGATACAGAGTAAAGCGCCCTCTGCACTGTCCCGTCAAACACGCCCAGGCAGGTACAGCACGGGGTTAGATACAGAGTAAAGCTCCCTCTACACTGTCCCATCAAACACTCCCAGGGCAGGTACAGGGGGTTAGATCGAGAGTAAAGCTCCATCTACACTGTCCCATCAAACACTCCCAGGCAGGTACAGCACGGGGTTAGATACAGAGTAAAGCTCCCTCTACACTGTCCCATCAACCACTCCCAGGGCAGGTACAGCACGGGGTTAGATACAGAGTAAAGCTCCCTCTGCACTGTCCCATCAAACACTCCCAGGGCAGGTACAGGGGGTTAAATACAGAGTAAAGCTCCCTCTGCACTGTCCCATCAAACAATCTCAGGGCAGGTACAGGACGGGGTTAGATACAGAGTAAAGCTCCCTCTACACTGTCCCATCAAACACTCCCAGGGCAGGTACAGGGGTTTAGATACAGAGTAAAGCTCCCTCTACACTGTCCCATCAAACACTCCCTGGGCAGGTACAGGGGGTTAGATCGAGAGTAAAGCTCCATCTACACTGTCCCATCAAACACTCCCAGGCAGGTACAGCACGGGGTTAGATACAGAGTCAAGCTACCTCTACACTTCTCATCAAACACTCCCAGGGCAGGTGCAGGGGGTTAAATACAGATTAAAGCTCCCTCTGCACTGTCCCATCAAACAATCTCAGGGCAGGTACAGGACGGGGTTAGATACAGAGTAAAGCTCCCTCTACACTGTCCCATCAAACACTCCCAGGGCAGGTACAGGGGTTTAGATACAGAGTAAAGCTCCCTCTACACTGTCCCATCAAACACTCCCTGGGCAGGTACAGCGGGTTAGATACAGAGTAAAGCTCCATCTACACTGTACCATCAAACACTCCCAGGGCAGGTACAGCACGGGGTTAGATACAGAGTAAAGCTCCCTCTGCACTGTCCCATCAAACAATCCCAGGGCAGGTACAGCGGGTTAGATACAGAGTAAAGCTCCATCTACACTGTACCGTCAAACACTCCCAGGACAGGTACAGCACGGGGTTAGATACAGAGTAAAGCTCCCTCTATACTGTCCCATCAAACAATCCCAGGGCAGGTACAGCACGAGGTTAGATACAGAGTAAAGCTAGCTCCACGCTGTCCCATCAAACACTCCCAGGGCAGGTACAGCACGCGGTTAGATACAGAGTAAAACTCCCTCTACACTGTCCCATCAAACACTCCCAGGGCAGGTACACCACGTAGTTAGATACAGAGTAAAGCTCCCTCTACACTGTCCCATCACACACTCCCAGGGCAGGTACAGCACGAGGTTAGATCGAGAGTAAAGCTCCCTCTACACTGTCCCATCAAACACTGCCAGGGCAGGTACAGGGGGTTAGATACAGAGTAAAGCTCCCTCTCCACTGTCCCATCAAACAATCCCAGGGCAGGTACAGCACGGGGTTAGATACAGAGTAAAGCTCCGTCTGCACTGTCCCATCAAACACTCCCAGGGCAGGTACAGGGGGTTAGATACAGAGTAAAGCTCCCTCTCCACTGTCCCATCAAACAATCCCAGGGCAGGTACAGGGGGTTAGATACAGAGTAAAGCTCCCTCGACACTGTCCCATCAAACACTCCCAGGGCAGGTACAGGGGGTTAGATACAGTGTAAAGCTCCCTCTGCACTGTCCCATCAAACACTCCCAGGGCAGGTACAGGGGGTTAGATACAGAGTAAAGCTCCCTCTACACTGTCCCATCAAACACTCCCAGGGCAGGTACAGGGGGTTAGATAGAGAGTAAAGCTCCCTCTCCACTGTCCCATCAAACAATCTCAGGACAGGTGCAGCACAGTGTTAGATACAGAGTAAAGCTCCATCTGCACTGTCCCATCAAACACTCCCAGGGCAGGCACAGCACGGGGTTAGATACTGAGTAAAGCTCCCTCTGCACTGTCTCATCAAACAATCCCAGGGCAGGTATAGCACGGGGTTAGATACAGAGTAAATCTCCCTCTCCACTGTCCCGTCAAACACTCCCAGGGCATGTACAGCACAGTGTTAGATACAGAGTAAAGCTCCATCTGCACTGTCCCATCAAACACTCCCAGGGCAGGTAAAGGGGGTTAGATACAGAGTAAAGCTCCATCTGCACTGTCCCATCAAACACTCCCAGGGCAGGTACAGGGGGTTAGATACAGAGTAAAACTCCCTCTACACTGTCCCATCAAACACTCCCAGGGCAGGTACAGCACGGGGTTAGATACAGAGTAAAGCTCCCTCTACACTGTCCCATCAAACATTCGCAGGGCAGGTACAAGGGGTTAGATACAGAGTAAAGATCCCTCTACACTGTCCCATCAAACACTCCCAGGGCAGGTACAGGGGGTTAGATACAGAGTAAAGCTCCCTCTACATTGTCCCATCAAACACTCCCAGGGCAGGTACAGCACGGGGTTAGATACAGAGTAAAGCTCCCTCTACACTGTCCCATCAAACACTCCCAGGGCAGGTACAGGGGGTTAGATACAGAGTAAAGCTCCCTCTCCACTGTCCCATCAAACAATCCCAGGGCAGGTACAGGGGGTGATATACAGAGTAAAGCTCCCTCTACACTGTCCCATCAAACACTCCCAGGACAGGTACAGCACGGGGTTAGATACAGAGTAAAGCTCCCTCTGCACTGTCCCATCAAACAATCTCAGTGCAGGTACAGCACGGGGTTAGATACAGAGTAAAGCTCCATCTACACTGTCCCATCAAACACTCCCAGGGCAGGTGCAGCACGGGGTTAGATACAGAGTAAAGCTCCCTCTACACTGTCCCATCAAACACTCCCAGGGCAGGTACAGCACAGGGTTAGATACAGAGTAAAGCTCCCTCTCCACTGTCCCGTCAAACAATCCCAGGGCAGGTACAGCACGGGGTTAGATACAGACTAAAGCTCCCTCTGCACTGTCCCGTCAAACACTCCCAGGCAGGTACAGCACGGGGTTAGATACAGAGTAAAGCTCCCTCTACACTGTCCCATCAAACACTCCCAGGGCAGGTACAGGGGGTTAGATACAGAGTAAAGCTCCCTCTACACTGTCCCATCAAACACTCCCAGGGCAGGTACAGGGGGTTAGATACAGAGTAAAGCTCCCTCTCCACTGTCCCATCAAACAATCTCAGGACAGGTACAGCACAGTGTCAGATACAGAGTAAAGCTCCATCTGCACTGTCCCATCAAACACTCCCACGGCAGGCACAGCACGTGGTTAGATACAGAGTAAAGCTCCCTCTACACTGTCCCATCAAACACTCCCAGGGCAGGTACAGGGGGTTAGATACAGAGTAAAGCTCCCTCTCCACTGTCCCATCAAACAATCCCAGGGCAGGTACAGCACGGGGTTAGATACAGACTAAAGCTTCCTCTCCACTGTCCCGTCAAACACTCCCAGGGCATGTACAGGGGGTTAGATACAGAGTAAAACTCCCTCTACACTGTCCCATCAAACACTCCCAGGGCAGGTACAGGGGTTTAGATACAGAGTAAAGCTCCCTCTAAACTGTCCCATCAAACAATCCCAGGGCAGGTACAGCACGGGGTTAGATACAGAGTAAAGCTCCCTCTACACTGTCCCGTCAAACACTCCCAGGGCAGGTACAGGGGGTTAGATACAGAGTAAAGCTCCCTCTACATTGTCCCATCAAACACTCCCAGGGCAGGTACAGGGGGTTAGATACAGAGTAAAGCTCCCTCTGCACTGTTCCATCAAACACTCCCAGGGTAGGTACAGCACGGGGTTAGATACAGAGTAAAGCTCCCTCTACACTGTCCCATCAAACATTCGCAGGGCAGGTACAGCACGGGGTTAGATACAGAGTAAAGATCCCTCTACACTGTCCCATCAAACACTCCCAGGACAGGTACAGCACGGGGTTAGATACAGAGTAAAGCTCCCTCAAAACTGTCCGATCAAACACTCCCAAGTCAGGTACAGCACGGGGTTAGATACAGAGTAAAGCTCCCTCTGCACTGTCCCATCAAACAATCCCAGGGCAGGTACAGCACAGGGTTAGATACAGACTAAAGCTCCCTCTACACTGTACCGTCAAACACTCCCAGGACAGGTACAGCACGGGGTTAGATACAGAGTAAAGCTCCCTCTACACTGTCCCATCAAACAATCCCAGGGCAGGTACAGCACGAGGTTAGATCGAGAGTAAAGCTCCATCTACACTGTCCCATCAACCACTCCCAGGGCAGGTACAGCACGGGGTTAGATACAGAGTAAAGCTCCCTCTACACTGTCCCATCAAACACACCCAGGGCAGGTACAGCACGGGGTTAGATACAGAGTAAAGCTCCCTCTACACTGTCCCATCAAACACTCCCAGGGCAGGTACAGGGGGTTAGATACAGAGTAAAGCTCCCTCTCCACTGTCCCATCAAACAATCCCAGGGCAGGTACAGCACGGGGTTAGATCCAGACTAAAGCTTCCTCTCCACTGTCCCGTCAAACACTCCCAGGGCATGTACAGCACAGTGTCAGATACAGAGTTAATCTCCATCTGCACTGTCCCATCAAACACTCCCAGGGCAGGTACAGGGGGTTAGATACAGAGTAAAACTCCCTCTAAACTGTCCCATCAAACACTCCCAGGGCAGGTACAGGGGGTTAGATACAGAGTAAAGCTCCCTCTAAACTGTCCCATCAAACAATCCCAGGGCAGGTAAAGCACGGGGTTAGATACAGAGTAAAGCTCCCTCTACACTGTCCCGTCAAATACTCCCAGGGCAGGTACAGCACGGGGTTAGATACAGAGTAAAGCTCCCTCTACACTGTCCCATCAAACATTCGCAGGGCAGGTACAAGGGGTTAGATACAGAGTAAAGATCCCTCTACACTGTCCCATCAAACACTCCCAGGACAGGTACAGCACGGGGTTAGATACAGAGTAAAGCTCCCTCAAAACTGTCCGATCAAACACTCCCAAGTCAGGTACAGCACGGGGTTAGATACAGAGTAAAGCTCCCTCTACACTGTCCCATCAAACACTCCCAGGGCAGGTACAGCACGGGGTTAGATACAGAGTCAAGCTCCCTCTACACTTCCCATCAAACACTCCCAGGGCAGGTACAGGGGGTGAGATACAGAGTAAAGCTCCCTCTGCACTGTCCCATCAAACAATCTCAGTGCAGGTACAGCACGGGGTTAGATACAGAGTAAAGCTCCATCTACACTGTCCCATCAAACACTCCCAGGGCAGGTGCAGCACGGGGTTAGATACAGAGTAAAGCTCCATCTGCATTGTCCCATCAATCAATCCCAGGGCAGGTACAGCACGGGGTTAGATACAGAGTAAAGCTCCTTCTGCACTGTCCCATCAAACTATCCCAGGGCAGGTATAGCACGGGGTTAGATACAGAGTAATGCTCCCTCTGCACTGTCCCGTCAAACACTCCTCGGGCAGGTACAGGGGGTTAGATACAGAGTAAAACTCCCTCCACACTGTCCCATCAAACACTCCCAGGGCAGGTACAGTACGGAGTTAGATCGAGAGTAAAGCTCCCTCTACACTGTCCCATCAAACACTCCCAGGGCAGGTACAGGGGGTTAGATACAGAGTAAAGCTCCCTCTCCACTGTCCCATCAAACAATCCCAGGGCAGCTACAGCACGGGGTTAGATACAGAGTAAAGCTCCCTCTGCACTGTCCCATCAAACACTCCCAAGGCAGGTACAGGGGGTTAGATACAGAGTAAAGCTCCCGCTCCACTGTCCCATCAAACAATCCAAGGGCAGGTACAGCACGGGGTTAGATACAGTGTAAAGCTCCCTCTGCACTGTCACATCAAACACTCCCAGGGCAGGTACAGGGGGTTAGATACAGAGTAAAGCTCCCTCTCCACTGTACCATCAAACAATCTCAGGACAGGTACAGCAGAGTGTTAGATACAGAGTAAAGCTCCATCTGCACTGTCCCATCAAACACTCCCAGGGCAGGCACAGCACGGGGTTAGATACTGAGTAAAGCTCCCTCTGCACTGTCTCATCAAACAATCCCAGGGCAGGTATAGCACGGGGTTAGATACAGAGTAAATCTCCCTCTCCACTGTCCCGTCAAACACTCCCAGGGCATGTACAGCACAGTGTTAGATACAGAGTAAAGCTCCATCTGCACTGTCCCATCAAACACTCCCAGGGCAGGTAAAGGGGGTTAGATACAGAGTAAAGCTCCATCTGCACTGTCCCATCAAACACTCCCAGGGCAGGTACAGGGGGTTAGATACAGAGTAAAACTCCCTCTACACTGTCCCATCAAACACTCCCAGGGCAGGTACAGCACGGGGTTAGATGCAGAGTAAAGCTCCCTCTACACTGTCCCATCAAACATTCGCAGGGCAGGTACAAGGGGTTAGATACAGAGTAAAGATCCCTCTACACTGTCCCATCAAACACTCCCAGGGCAGGTACAGGGGGTTAGATACAGAGTAAAGCTCCCTCTACATTGTCCCATCAAACACTCCCAGGGCAGGTACAGCACGGGGTTAGATACAGAGTAAAGCTCCCTCTACACTGTCCCATCAAACACTCCCAGGGCAGGTACAGGGGGTTAGATACAGAGTAAAGCTCCCTCTCCACTGTCCCATCAAACAATCCCAGGGCAGGTACAGGGGGTGATATACAGAGTAAAGCTCCCTCTACACTGTCCCATCAAACACTCCCAGGGCAGGTACAGGGGGTGAGATACAGAGTAAAGCTCCCTCTGCACTGTCCCATCAAACAATCTCAGTGCAGGTACAGCACGGGGTTAGATACAGAGTAAAGCTCCATCTACACTGTCCCATCAAACACTCCCAGGGCAGGTGCAGCACGGGGTTAGATACAGAGTAAAGCTCCCTCTACACTGTCCCATCAAACACTCCCAGGGCAGGTACAGCACAGGGTTAGATACAGAGTAAAGCTCCCTCTCCACTGTCCCGTCAAACAATCCCAGGGCAGGTACAGCACGGGGTTAGATACAGACTAAAGCTCCCTCTGCACTGTCCCGTCAAACACTCCCAGGCAGGTACAGCACGGGGTTAGATACAGAGTAAAGCTCCCTCTACACTGTCCCATCAAACACTCCCAGGGCAGGTACAGGGGGTTAGATACAGAGTAAAGCTCCCTCTACACTGTCCCATCAAACACTCCCAGGGCAGGTACAGGGGGTTAGATACAGAGTAAAGCTCCCTCTCCACTGTCCCATCAAACAATCTCAGGACAGGTACAGCACAGTGTCAGATACAGAGTAAAGCTCCATCTGCACTGTCCCATCAAACACTCCTACGGCAGGCACAGCACGTGGTTAGATACAGAGTAAAGCTCCCTCTACACTGTCCCATCAAACACTCCCAGGGCAGGTACAGGGGGTTAGATACAGAGTAAAGCTCCCTCTCCACTGTCCCATCAAACAATCCCAGGGCAGGTACAGCACGGGGTTAGATACAGACTAAAGCTTCCTCTCCACTGTCCCGTCAAACACTCCCAGGGCATGTACAGGGGGTTAGATACAGAGTAAAACTCCCTCTACACTGTCCCATCAAACACTCCCAGGGCAGGTACAGGGGGTTAGATACAGAGTAAAGCTCCCTCTAAACTGTCCCATCAAACAATCCCAGGGCAGGTACAGCACGGGGTTAGATACAGAGTAAAGCTCCCTCTACACTGTCCCGTCAAACACTCCCAGGGCAGGTACAGGGGGTTAGATACAGAGTAAAGCTCCCTCTACATTGTCCCATCAAACACTCCCAGGGCAGGTACAGGGGGTTCGATACAGAGTAAAGCTCCCTCTGCACTGTTCCATCAAACACTCCCAGGGTAGGTACAGCACGGGGTTAGATACAGAGTAAAGCTCCCTCTACACTGTCCCATCAAACATTCGCAGGGCAGGTACAGCATGGGGTTAGATACAGAGTAAAGATCCCTCTACACTGTCCCATCAAACACTCCCAGGACAGGTACAGCACGGGGTTAGATACAGAGTAAAGCTCCCTCAAAACTGTCCGATCAAACACTCCCAAGTCAGGTACAGCACGGGGTTAGATACAGAGTAAAGCTCCCTCTGCACTGTCCCATCAAACAATCCCAGGGCAGGTACAGCACAGGGTTAGATACAGACTAAAGCTCCCTCTACACTGTACCGTCAAACACTCCCAGGACAGGTACAGCACGGGGTTAGATACAGAGTAAAGCTCCCTCTACACTGTCCCATCAAACAATCCCAGGGCAGGTACAGCACGAGGTTAGATCGAGAGTAAAGCTCCATCTACACTGTCCCATCAACCACTCCCAGGGCAGGTACAGCACGGGGTTAGATACAGAGTCAAGCTCCCTCTACACTTCCCATCAAACACTCCCAGGGCAGGTACAGGGGGTGAGATACAGAGTAAAGCTCCCTCTGCACTGTCCCATCAAACAATCTCAGTGCAGGTACAGCACGGGGTTAGATACAGAGTAAAGCTCCATCTACACTGTCCCATCAAACACTCCCAGGGCAGGTGCAGCACGGGGTTAGATACAGAGTAAAGCTCCATCTGCATTGTCCCATCAATCAATCCCAGGGCAGGTACAGCACGGGGTTAGATACAGAGTAAAGCGCCCTCTGCACTGTCCCGTCAAACACTCCCAGGCAGGTACAGCACGGGGTTAGATACAGAGTAAAGCTCCCTCTAAACTGTCCCATCAAACACTCCCAGGGCAGGTACAGGGGGTTAGATCGAGAGTAAAGCTCCATCTACACTGTCCCATCAAACACTCCCAGGCAGGTACAGCACGGGGTTAGATACAGAGTAAAGCTCCCTCTACACTGTCCCATCAACCACTCCCAGGGCAGGTACAGCACGGGGTTAGATACAGAGTAAAGCTCCCTCTGCACTGTCCCATCAAACATTCCCAGGGCAGGTACAGGGGGTTAAATACAGAGTAAAGCTCCCTCTGCACTGTCCCATCAAACAATCTCAGGGCAGGTACAGGACGGGGTTAGATACAGAGTAAAGCTCCCTCTACACTGTCCCATCAAACATTCGCAGGGCAGGTACAGGGGGTTAGATACAGAGTAAAGCTCCCTCTGCACTGTCCCATCAAACACTCCCAGGGCAGGTACAGCACGGGGTTAGATACAGAGTAAAGCTCCCTCTGCACTGTCCCATCAAACACTCCCAGGGCAGGTACAGCACGGGGTTAGATAGAGAGTAAAGCTCCCTCTGCACTGTCTCATCAAACACTCCCAGGACAGGTACAGAGGGTTAGATACAGAGTCAAGCTCCCTCTGCACTGTCCATCAAACACTCCCAGGACAGGTACAGGGGGTTAGATACAGAGTCAAGCTCCCTCTACACTTCCCATCAAATACTCCCAGGGCAGGTACAGGGGGTGAGATACAGAGTAAAGCTCCCTCTGCACTGTCCCATCAAACAATCTCAGTGCAGGTACAGCACGGGGTCAGATACAGAGTAAAGATCCCTCTGCACTGTCCCGGCAAACACTCCTAGGGTAGGTACAGCACGGGGTTAGATACAGAGTAAAGCTCCCTCTACACTGTCCCGTCAAACACTCCCAGGGTAGGTACAGCACGGGGTTAGATACAGAGTAAAGCTCCCTCTAAACTGTCCCATCAAACATTCGCAGGGCAGGTCCAAGGGATTAGATACAGAGTAAAGATCCCTCTACACTGTCCCATCAAACACTCCCAGGACAGGTACAGCACGGGGTTAGATACAGAGTAAAGCTCCCTCAAAACTGTCCCATCAAACACTCCCAGGGCAGGTACAGCACGGGGTTAGATACAGAGTAAAGCTCCCTCTGCACTGTCCCATCAAACACTCCCAGGGCAGGTACAACACGGGGTTAGATACAGAGTCAAGCTCCCTCTGCACTGTCCATCAAACACTCCCAGGACAGGTACAGGGGGTTAGATACAGAGTCAAGCTCCCTCTACACTTCCCATCAAACACTCCCAGGGCAGGTACAGGGGGTGAGATACAGAGTAAAGCTCCCTCTGCACTGTCCCATCAAACAATCTCAGGGCAGGTATAGCACGGGGTTAGATACAGAGTAAAGCTCCCTCTGCACTGTCCCATCAAACAATCCCAGGGCATGTACAGGGGGTTAGATACAGAGTAAAACTCCCTCCACACTGTCCCATCAAACACTCCCAGGGCAGGTACAGTACGGAGTTAGATACAGAGTAAAGCGCCCTCTGCACTGTCCCGTCAAACACTCCCAGGCAGGTACAGCACGGGGTTAGATACAGAGTAAAGCTCCCTCTAAACTGTCCCATCAAACACTCCCAGGGCAGGTACAGGGGGTTAGATCGAGAGTAAAGCTCCATCTACACTGTCCCATCAAACACTCCCAGGCAGGTACAGCACGGGGTTAGATACAGAGTAAAGCTCCCTCTACACTGTCCCATCAACCACTCCCAGGGCAGGTACAGCACGGGGTTAGATACAGAGTAAAGCTCCCTCTGCACTGTCCCATCAAACATTCCCAGGGCAGGTACAGGGGGTTAAATACAGAGTAAAGCTCCCTCTGCACTGTCCCATCAAACAATCTCAGGGCAGGTACAGGACGGGGTTAGATACAGAGTAAAGCTCCCTCTACACTGTCCCATCAAACATTCGCAGGGCAGGTACAGGGGGTTAGATACAGAGTAAAGCTCCCTCTGCACTGTCCCATCAAACACTCCCAGGGCAGGTACAGCACGGGGTTAGATACAGAGTAAAGCTCCCTCTGCACTGTCCCATCAAACACTCCCAGGGCAGGTACAGCACGGGGTTAGATAGAGAGTAAAGCTCCCTCTGCACTGTCTCATCAAACACTCCCAGGACAGGTACAGAGGGTTAGATACAGAGTCAAGCTCCCTCTGCACTGTCCATCAAACACTCCCAGGACAGGTACAGGGGGTTAGATACAGAGTCAAGCTCCCTCTACACTTCCCATCAAATACTCCCAGGGCAGGTACAGGGGGTGAGATACAGAGTAAAGCTCCCTCTGCACTGTCCCATCAAACAATCTCAGTGCAGGTACAGCACGGGGTCAGATACAGAGTAAAGATCCCTCTGCACTGTCCCGGCAAACACTCCTAGGGTAGGTACAGCACGGGGTTAGATACAGAGTAAAGCTCCCTCTACACTGTCCCGTCAAACACTCCCAGGGTAGGTACAGCACGGGGTTAGATACAGAGTAAAGCTCCCTCTAAACTGTCCCATCAAACATTCGCAGGGCAGGTCCAAGGGATTAGATACAGAGTAAAGATCCCTCTACACTGTCCCATCAAACACTCCCAGGACAGGTACAGCACGGGGTTAGATACAGAGTAAAGCTCCCTCAAAACTGTCCCATCAAACACTCCCAGGGCAGGTACAGCACGGGGTTAGATACAGAGTAAAGCTCCCTCTGCACTGTCCCATCAAACACTCCCAGGGCAGGTACAACACGGGGTTAGATACAGAGTCAAGCTCCCTCTGCACTGTCCATCAAACACTCCCAGGACAGGTACAGGGGGTTAGATACAGAGTCAAGCTCCCTCTACACTTCCCATCAAACACTCCCAGGGCAGGTACAGGGGGTGAGATACAGAGTAAAGCTCCCTCTGCACTGTCCCATCAAACAATCTCAGGACAGGTATAGCACGGGGTTAGATACAGAGTAAAGCTCCCTCTGCACTGTCCCATCAAACAATCCCAGGGCATGTACAGGGGGTTAGATACAGAGTAAAACTCCCTCCACACTGTCCCATCAAACACTCCCAGGGCAGGTACAGTACGGAGTTAGATACAGAGTAAAGCTCCCTCTAAACTGTCCCGTCAAACACTCCTTGGGCATGTACAGCACGGGGTTAGATACAGAGTAAAGCTCCCTCTAAACTGTCCCATCAAACAATCCCAGGGAAGGTACAGCACGGGGTTAGATACAGAGTAAAGCTCCCTCTAAACTGTCCCGTCAAACACTCCCAGGGCAGGTGAAGCATGGGGTTAGATACAGAGTAAAGCTCCCTCTACACTGTCCCATCAAACACTCCCAGGGCAGGTACAGGGGGTTAGATACAGAGGAAAGCTCCCTCTACACTGTCCCATCAAACACTCCCAGGGCAGGTACAGGGGGTTAAATACAGAGTAAAGCTCCCTCTGCACTGTCCCATCAAACACTCCCAGGGCAGGTACAGGGGGTTAAATACAGAGTAAAGCTCCCTCTGCACTGTCCCATCAAACAATCCCAGGGCAGGTACAGCACGGGGTTAGATACAGAGTAAAGCTCCCTCTAAACTGTCCCGTCAAACACTCCCAGGGCAGGTACAGCACAGGGTTAGATACAGAGTAAAGCTCCCTCTGCACTGTCCCGTCAAACAATCCCAGGGCAGGTACAGCACGGGGTTAGATACAGACTAAAGCTCCCTCTGCACTGTCCCGTCAAACACTCCCAGGCAGGTACAGCACGGGGTTAGATACAGTGTAAAGCTCCCTCTGCACTGTCCCATCAAACACTCCCAGGGCAGGTACAGGGGGTTAGATACAGAGTAAAGCTCCCGCTACACTGTCCCATCAAACACTCCCAGGGCAGGTACAGGGGGTTAGATACAGAGTAAAGCTCCCTCTCCACTGTCCCATCAAACAATCTCAGGACAGGTACAGCACAGTGTTAGATACAGAGTAAAGCTCCATCTGCACTGTCCCATCAAACACTCCCAGGGCAGGCACAGCACGGGGTTAGATACAGAGTAAAGCTCCCTCTACACTGTCCCATCAAACACTCCCAGGGCAGGTACAGGGGGTTAGATACAGAGTAAAGCTCCCTCTCCACTGTCCCATCAAACAATCCCAGGGCAGGTACAGCACGGGGTTAGATACAGACTAAAGCTTCCTCTCCACTGTCCCGTCAAACACTCCCAGGGCATGTACAGGGGGTTAGATACAGAGTAAAACTCCCTCTACACTGTCCCATCAAACACTCCCAGGGCAGGTACAGGGGGTTAGATACAGAGTAAAACTCCCTCTACACTGTCCCATCAAACACTCCCAGGGCAGGTACAGTATAGAGTTAGATACAGAGTAAAGCTCCCTCTAAACTGTCCCATCAAACAATCCCAGGGCAGGTACAGCACGGGGTTAGATACAGAGTAAAGCTCCCTCTACACTGTCCCATCAAACACTCCCAGGGTAGGTACAGCACGGGGTTAGATACAGAGTAAAGCTCCCTCTACACTGTCCCATCAAACATTCGCAGGGCAGGTACAGCACGGGGTTAGATACAGAGTAAAGATCCCTCTACACTGTCCCATCAAGCACTCCCAGGACAGGTACAGCACAGGGTTAGATACAGAGTAAAGCTCCCTCAAAACTGTCCGATCAAACACTCCCAAGTCAGGTACAGCACGGGGTTAGATACAGATTAAAGCTCCCTCTGCACTGTCCCATCAAACAATCCCAGGGCAGGTACAGCACAGGGTTAGATACAGACTAAAGCTCCCTCTACACTGTACCGTCAAACACTCCCAGGACAGGTACAGCACGGGGTTAGATACAGAGTAAAGCTCCCTCTACACTGTCCCATCAAACAATCCCAGGGCAGGTACAGCACGAGGTTAGATCGAGAGTAAAGCTCCATCTACACTGTCCCATCAACCACTCCCAGGGCAGGTACAGCACGGGGTTAGATACAGAGTCAAGCTCCCTCTACACTTCCCATCAAACACTCCCAGGGCAGGTACAGGGGGTTAGATCGAGAGTAAAGCTCCATCTACACTGTCCCATCAAACACTCCCAGGCAGGTACAGCACGGGGTTAGATACAGAGTAAAGCTCCCTCTACACTGTCCCATCAACCACTCCCAGGGCAGGTACAGCACGGGGTTAGATACAGAGTAAAGCTCCCTCTGCACTGTCCCATCAAACACTCCCAGGGCAGGTACAGGGGGTTAAATACAGAGTAAAGCTCCCTCTGCACTGTCCCATCAAACAATCTCAGGGCAGGTACAGGACGGGGTTAGATACAGAGTAAAGCTCCCTCTACACTGTCCCATCAAACACTCCCAGGGCAGGTACAGGGGTTTAGATACAGAGTAAAGCTCCCTCTACACTGTCCCATCAAACACTCCCAGGCAGGTACAGCACGGGGTTAGATACAGAGTCAAGCTACCTCTACACTTCTCATCAAACACTCCCAGGGCAGGTGCAGGGGGTTAAATACAGATTAAAGCTCCCTCTGCACTGTCCCATCAAACAATCTCAGGGCAGGTACAGGACGGGGTTAGATACAGAGTAAAGCTCCCTCTACACTGTCCCATCAAACACTCCCAGGGCAGGTACAGGGGTTTAGATACAGAGTAAAGCTCCCTCTACACTGTCCCATCAAACACTCCCTGGGCAGGTACAGCGGGTTAGATACAGAGTAAAGCTCCATCTACACTGTACCATCAAACACTCCCAGGGCAGGTACAGCACGGGGTTAGATACAGAGTAAAGCTCCCTCTGCACTGTCCCATCAAACAATCCCAGGGCAGGTACAGCACAGGGTTAGATACAGACTAAAGCTCCCTCTACACTGTACCGTCAAACACTCCCAGGACAGGTACAGCACGGGGTTAGATACAGAGTAAAGCTCCCTCTACACTGTCCCATCAAACAATCCCAGGGCAGGTACAGCACGAGGTTAGATACAGAATAAAGCTAGCTCCACGCTGTCCCATCAAACACTCCCAGGGCAGGTACAGCACGAGGTTAGATACAGAGTAAAGCTAGCTCCACGCTGTCCCATCAAACACTCCCAGGGCAGGTACAGAGGGTTAGATACAGAGTAAAGCTCCCTCTCCACTGTCCCATCAAACAATCCCAGGGCAGGTACAGGGGGTTAGATACAGAGTAAAGCTCCCTCGACACTGTCCCATCAAACACTCCCAGGGCAGGTACAGGGGGTTAGATACAGAGTAAAGCTCCCTCTACACTGTCCCATCAAACAATCCCAGGGCAGGTACAGAACGGGGTTAGATACAGACTAAAGCTCCCTCTGCACTGTCCCGTCAAACACTCCCAGGCAGGTACAGCACGGGGTTAGATACAGTGTAAAGCTCCCTCTGCACTGTCCCATCAAACACTCCCAGGGCAGGTACAGGGGGTTAGATACAGAGTAAAGCTCCCTCTACACTGTCCCATCAAACACTCCCAGGGCAGGTACAGGGGGTTAGATAGAGAGTAAAGCTCCCTCTCCACTGTCCCATCAAACAATCTCAGGACAGGTACAGCACAGTGTTAGATACAGAGTAAAGCTCCATCTGCACTGTCCCATCAAACACTCCCAGGGCAGGCACAGCACGGGGTGAGATACAGAGTAAAGCTCCCTCTACACTGTCCCATCAAACACTCCCAGGGCAGGTACAGGGGGTTAGATACAGAGTAAAGCTCCCTCTCCACTGTCCCATCAAACAATCCCAGGGCAGGTACAGCACGGGGTTAGATCCAGACTAAAGCTTCCTCTCCACTGTCCCGTCAAACACTCCCAGGGCATGTACAGCACAGTGTCAGATACAGAGTTAATCTCCATCTGCACTGTCCCATCAAACACTCCCAGGGCAGGTACAGGGGGTTAGATACAGAGTAAAACTCCCTCTAAACTGTCCCATCAAACACTCCCAGGGCAGGTACAGGGGGTTAGATACAGAGTAAAGCTCCCTCTAAACTGTCCCATCAAACAATCCCAGGGCAGGTACAGCACGGGGTTAGATACAGAGTAAAGCTCCCTCTACACTGTCCCATCAAACACTCCCAGGACAGGTACAGCACGGGGTTAGATACAGAGTAAAGCTCCCTCTGCACTGTCCCATCAAACAATCTCAGTGCAGGTACAGCACGGGGTTAGATACAGAGTAAAGCTCCATCTACACTGTCCCATCAAACACTCCCAGGGCAGGTGCAGCACGGGGTTAGATACAGAGTAAAGCTCCATCTGCATTGTCCCATCAATCAATCCCAGGGCAGGTACAGCACGGGGTTAGATACAGAGTAAAGCTCCTTCTGCACTGTCCCATCAAACTATCCCAGAACAGGTAGAGCACGGGGTTAGATACAGAGTAATGCTCCCTCTGCACTGTCCCGTCAAACACTCCTCGGGCAGGTACAGGGGGTTAGATACAGAGTAAAACTCCCTCCACACTGTCCCATCAAACACTCCCAGGGCAGGTACAGTACGGAGTTAGATCGAGAGTAAAGCTCCCTCTACACTGTCCCATCAAACACTCCCAGGGCAGGTACAGGGGGTTAGATACAGAGTAAAGCTCCCTCTCCACTGTCCCATCAAACAATCCCAGGGCAGGTACAGCACGGGGTTAGATACAGAGTAAAGCTCCCTCTGCACTGTCCCATCAAACACTCCCAAGGCAGGTACAGGGGGTTAGATACAGAGTAAAGCTCCCGCTCCACTGTCCCATCAAACAATCCAAGGGCAGGTACAGCACGGGGTTAGATACAGACTAAAGCTCCCTCTGCACTGTCCCGTCAAACACTCCCAGGCAGGTACAGCACGGGGTTAGATACAGTGTAAAGCTCCCTCTGCACTGTCACATCAAACACTCCCAGGGCAGGTACAGGGGGTTAGATACTGAGTAAAGCTCCCTCTGCACTGTCTCATCAAACAATCCCAGGGCAGGTATAGCACGGGGTTAGATACAGAGTAAATCTCCCTCTCCACTGTCCCGTCAAACACTCCCAGGGCATGTACAGCACAGTGTTGGATACAGAGTAAAGCTCCATCTGCACTGTCCCATCAAACACTCCCAGGGCAGGTAAAGGGGGTTAGATACAGAGTAAAGCTCCATCTGCACTGTCCCATCAAACACTCCCAGGGCAGGTACAGGGGGTTAGATACAGAGTAAAACTCCCTCTACACTGTCCCATCAAACACTCCCAGGGCAGGTACAGGGGGTTAGATAGAGAGTAAAGCTCCCTCTCCACTGTCCCATCAAACAATCTCAGGACAGGTACAGCACAGTGTTAGATACAGAGTAAAGCTCCATCTGCACTGTCCCATCAAACACTCCCAGGGCAGGCACAGCACGGGGTGAGATACAGAGTAAAGCTCCCTCTAAACTGTCCCATCAAACAATCCCAGGGCAGGTACAGCACGGGGTTAGATACAGAGTAAAGCTCCCTCTACACTGTCCCATCAAACACTCCCAGGACAGGTACAGCACGGGGTTAGATACAGAGTAAAGCTCCCCCAAAACTGTCCGATCAAACACTCCCAAGTCAGGTACAGCACGGGGTTAGATACAGAGTAAAGCTCCCTCTGCACTGTCCCATCAAACAATCTCAGTGCAGGTACAGCACGGGGTTAGATACAGAGTAAAGCTCCATCTACACTGTCCCATCAAACACTCCCAGGGCAGGTGCAGCACGGGGTTAGATACAGAGTAAAGCTCCATCTGCATTGTCCCATCAATCAATCCCAGGGCAGGTACAGCACGGGGTTAGATACAGAGTAAAGCTCCTTCTGCACTGTCCCATCAAACTATCCCAGAACAGGTAGAGCACGGGGTTAGATACAGAGTAATGCTCCCTCTGCACTGTCCCGTCAAACACTCCTCGGGCAGGTACAGGGGGTTAGATACAGAGTAAAACTCCCTCCACACTGTCCCATCAAACACTCCCAGGGCAGGTACAGTACGGAGTTAGATCGAGAGTAAAGCTCCCTCTACACTGTCCCATCAAACACTCCCAGGGCAGGTACAGGGGGTTAGATACAGAGTAAAGCTCCCTCTCCACTGTCCCATCAAACAATCCCAGGGCAGGTACAGCACGGGGTTAGATACAGAGTAAAGCTCCCTCTGCACTGTCCCATCAAACACTCCCAAGGCAGGTACAGGGGGTTAGATACAGAGTAAAGCTCCCGCTCCACTGTCCCATCAAACAATCCAAGGGCAGGTACAGCACGGGGTTAGATACAGACTAAAGCTCCCTCTGCACTGTCCCGTCAAACACTCCCAGGCAGGTACAGCACGGGGTTAGATACAGTGTAAAGCTCCCTCTGCACTGTCACATCAAACACTCCCAGGGCAGGTACAGGGGGTTAGATACTGAGTAAAGCTCCCTCTGCACTGTCTCATCAAACAATCCCAGGGCAGGTATAGCACGGGGTTAGATACAGAGTAAATCTCCCTCTCCACTGTCCCGTCAAACACTCCCAGGGCATGTACAGCACAGTGTTGGATACAGAGTAAAGCTCCATCTGCACTGTCCCATCAAACACTCCCAGGGCAGGTAAAGGGGGTTAGATACAGAGTAAAGCTCCATCTGCACTGTCCCATCAAACACTCCCAGGGCAGGTACAGGGGGTTAGATACAGAGTAAAACTCCCTCTACACTGTCCCATCAAACACTCCCAGGGCAGGTACAGCACGGGGTTAGATACAGAGTAAAGCTCCCTCTACACTGTCCCATCAAACATTCGCAGGGCAGGTACAAGGGGTTAGATACAGAGTAAAGATCCCTCTACACTGTCCCATCAAACACTCCCAGGGCAGGTACAGGGGGTTAGATACAGAGTAAAGCTCCCTCTACATTGTCCCATCAAACACTCCCAGGGCAGGTACAGCACGGGGTTAGATACAGAGTAAAGCTCCCTCTACACTGTCCCATCAAACACTCCCAGGGCAGGTACAGGGGGTTAGATACAGAGTAAAGCTCCCTCTCCACTGTCCCATCAAACAATCCCAGGGCAGGTACAGGGGGTGAGATACAGAGTAAAGCTCCCTCTGCACTGTCCCATCAAACAATCTCAGTGCAGGTACAGCACGGGGTTAGATACAGAGTAAAGCTCCATCTACACTGTCCCATCAAACACTCCCAGTGCAGGTGCAGCACGGGGTTAGATACAGAGTAAAGCTCCCTCTGCACTGTCCCGTCAAACACTCCCAGGGCAGGTACAGGGGGTTAGATACAGAGTAAAACTCCCTCCACACTGTCCCATCAAACACTCCCAGGGCAGGTACAGTACGGAGTTAGATCGAGAGTAAAGCTCCCTCTACACTGTCCCATCAAACACTCCCAGGGCAGGTACAGGGGGTTAGATACAGAGTAAAGCTCCCTCTCCACTGTCCCATCAAACAATCCCAGGGCAGGTACAGCACGGGGTTAGATACAGAGTAAAGCTCCCTCTGCACTGTCCCATCAAACACTCCCAGGGCAGGTACAGGGGGTTAGATACAGAGTAAAGCTCCTGCTCCACTGTCCCATCAAACAATCCCAGGTCAGGTACAGGGGGTTAGATACAGAGTAAAGCTCCCTCAACACTGTCCCATCAACACTCCCAGGGCAGGTACAGGGGGTTAGATACAGAGTAAAGCTCCCTCTACACTGTCCCATCAAACACTCCCAGGGCAGGTACAGGACGAGGTCAGATCGAGAGTAAAGCTCCATCTACTCTGTCCCATCAACCACTCCCAGGGCAGGTACAGCACGGGGTTAGATACAGAGTAAAGCTCCCTCTACACTTCCCATCAAACACTCCCAGGGCAGGTACAGGGGGTGAGATACAGAGTAAAGCTCCCTCTGCACTGTCCCATCAAACAATCTCAGTGCAGGTACAGCACGGGGTTAGATACAGAGTAAAGCTCCATCTACACTGTCCCATCAAACACTCCCAGGGCAGGTGCAGCACGGGGTTAGATACAGAGTAAAGCTCCATCTGCATTGTCCCATCAATCAATCCCAGGGCAGGTACAGCACGGGGTTACATACAGAGTAAAGCTCCTTCTGCACTGTCCCATCAAACACTCCCAGGGCAGGTGCAGCACGGGGTTAGATACAGACTAAAGCTCCCTCTGCACTGTCCCGTCAAACACTCCCAGGCAGGTACAGCACGGGGTTAGATACAGTGTAAAGCTCCCTCTGCACTGTCACATCAAACACTCCCAGGGCAGGTACAGGGGGTTAGATACAGAGTAAAGCTCCCTCTCCACTGTCCCATCAAACAATCTCAGGACAGGTACAGCACAGTGTTAGATACAGAGTAAAGCTCCATCTGCACTGTCCCATCAAACACTCCCAGGGCAGGTACAGGGGGTTAGATACAGAGTAAAACTCCCTCTACACTGTCCCATCAAACACTCCCAGGGCAGGTACAGCACGGGGTTAGATACAGAGTAAAGCTCCCTCTACACTGTCCCATCAAACATTCGCAGGGCAGGTACAAGGGGTTAGATACAGAGTAAAGATCCCTCTACACTGTCCCATCAAACACTCCCAGGGCAGGTACAGGGGGTGAGATACAGAGTAAAGCTCCCTCTACATTGTCCCATCAAACACTCCCAGGGCAGGTACAGCACGGGGTTAGATACAGAGTAAAGCTCCCTCTACACTGTCCCATCAAACACTCCCAGGGCAGGTACAGGGGGTGAGATACAGAGTAAAGCTCCCTCTGCACTGTCCCATCAAACAATCTCAGTGCAGGTACAGCACGGGGTTAGATACAGAGTAAAGCTCCATCTACACTGTCCCATCAAACACTCCCAGGGCAGGTACAGTGGGTTAGATACAGAGTAAAGCTCCCTCTACACTGTACCGTCAAACACTCCCAGGACAGGTACAGCACGGGGTTAGATAAAGAGTAAAGCTCCCTCTACACTGTCCCATCAAACAATCCAAGGGCAGGTACAGCACGAGGTTAGATCGAGAGTAAAGCTCCATCTACACTGTCCGATCAACCACTCCCAGGGCAGGTACAACACGGGGTTAGATACAGAGTCAAGCTCCCTCTACACTGTCCCATCAAACACTCCCAGGGCAGGTACAGGGGGTTAGATACAGAGTAAAGCTCCCTCTCCACTGTCCCATCAAACAATCCCAGGGCAGGTACAGGGAGTTAGATACAGAGTAAAGCTCCCTCTCCACTGTCCCATCAAACACTCCCAGGGCAGGTACAGGGGGTTCGATACAGAGTAAAGCTCCCTCTACACTGTCCCATCAAACACTCCCAGGGCAGGTACAGCACGGGGTTAGATACAGAGTAAAGCGCCCTCTGCACTGTCCCATCAAACAATCCCAGGCAGGTACAGCACGGGGTTAGATACAGAGTAAAGCTCCCTCTCCACTGTCCCATCCAACAATCCCAGGGCTGGTACAGGGGGTTAGATACAGAGTAAAGATCCCTCTACACTGTCCCATCAAACACTCCCAGGGCAGGTACAGCACGGGGTTAGATACAGAGTAAAGCGTCCTCTGCATTGTCCCATCAAACAATCCCAGGGCAGGTACAGCACGGGGTTAGATACAGAGTAAAGCTCCCTCTACACTGTCCCATCAAACACTCCCAGGGCAGGTACAGCACGGGGTTAGATACAGAGTAAAGCACCATCTGCATTGACCCATCAATCAATCCCAGGGCAGGTACAGCACGGGGTTAGATACAGAGTAAAGCTCCCTCTGCACTGTCCCATCAAACAATCCCCGGGCAGGTATAGCATGGGGTTAGATACAGAGTAAAGCTCCCTCTGCACTGTCCCGTCAAACACTCCCAGGGCATGTACAGCACAGTGTTAGATACAGAGTAAAGCTCCCTCTCCACTGTCCCATCAAACACTCCCAGGGCAGGTACAGCACGGGGTGAGATACAGAGTAAAGCTCCCTCTGCACTGCCCCATCAAACACTCCCAGGGCAGGTACAGTGGGTTAGATACAGAGTAAAGCTCCCTCTCCACTGTCCCATCAAACAATCCCAGGGCAGGTACAGCACGGGGTTAGATACAGAGTAAAGCTCCCTCTGCACTGTCCCGTCAAACACTCCCAGGGCAGGTACAGGGGGTTAGATACAGAGTAAAGCTCCCGCTCCACTGTCCCATCAAACAATCCCAGGTCAGGTACAGGGGGTTAGATACAGAGTAAAGCTCCCTCAACACTGTCCCATCAAACACTCCCAGGGCAGGTACAGGGGGTTAGATACAGAGTAAAGCTCCCTCTACACTGTCCCATCAAACACTCCCAGGGCAGGTACAGCACGGGGTTAGATACAGAGTAAAGCTCCCTCTACACTGTCCCATCACACACTCCCAGGGCAGGTACAGGGGGTTAGATACAGAGTAAAGCTCCCTCTCCACTGTCCCGTCAAACAATCCCAGGACAGGTACAGCACGGGGTGAGATACAGACTAAAGCTCCCTCTGCACTGTCCCATCATACACTCCCAGGGCAGGTACAGCACGGGGTGAGATACAGAGTAAAGCTCCCTCTGCACTGTCCCGTCAAACACTCCCAGGCAGGTACAGCACGGGGTGAGATACAGACTAAAGCTCCCTCTGCACTGTCCCGTCAAACACTCCCAGGCAGGTACAGCACGGGGTTAGATACAGTGTAAAGCTCCCTCTGCACTGTCACATCAAACACTCCCAGGGCAGGTACAGGGGGTTAGATACAGAGTAAAGCTCCCTCTCCACTGTCCCATCAAACAATCTCAGGACAGGTACAGCACAGTGTTAGATACAGAGTAAAGCTCCATCTGCACTGTCCCATCAAACACTCCCAGGGCAGGTACAGGGGGTTAGATACAGAGTAAAACTCCCTCTACACTGTCCCATCAAACACTCCCAGGGCAGGTACAGCACGGGGTTAGATACAGAGTAAAGCTCCCTCTACACTGTCCCATCAAACATTCGCAGGGCAGGTACAAGGGGTTAGATACAGAGTAAAGATCCCTCTACACTGTCCCATCAAACACTCCCAGGGCAGGTACAGGGGGTGAGATACAGAGTAAAGCTCCCTCTACATTGTCCCATCAAACACTCCCAGGGCAGGTACAGCACGGGGTTAGATACAGAGTAAAGCTCCCTCTACACTGTCCCATCAAACACTCCCAGGGCAGGGACAGGGGGTGAGATACAGAGTAAAGCTCCCTCTGCACTGTCCCATCAAACAATCTCAGTGCAGGTACAGCACGGGGTTAGATACAGAGTAAAGCTCCATCTACACTGTCCCATCAAACACTCCCAGGGCAGGTACAGTGGGTTAGATACAGAGTAAAGCTCCCTCTACACTGTACCGTCAAACACTCCCAGGACAGGTACAGCACGGGGTTAGATAAAGAGTAAAGCTCCCTCTACACTGTCCCATCAAACAATCCAAGGGCAGGTACAGCACGAGGTTAGATCGAGAGTAAAGCTCCATCTACACTGTCCGATCAACCACTCCCAGGGCAGGTACAACACGGGGTTAGATACAGAGTCAAGCTCCCTCTACACTGTCCCATCAAACACTCCCAGGGCAGGTACAGGGGGTTAGATACAGAGTAAAGCTCCCTCTCCACTGTCCCATCAAACAATCCCAGGGCAGGTACAGGGAGTTAGATACAGAGTAAAGCTCCCTCTCCACTGTCCCATCAAACACTCCCAGGGCAGGTACAGGGGGTTCGATACAGAGTAAAGCTCCCTCTACACTGTCCCATCAAACACTCCCAGGGCAGGTACAGCACGGGGTTAGATACAGAGTAAAGCGCCCTCTGCACTGTCCCATCAAACAATCCCAGGCAGGTACAGCACGGGGTTAGATACAGAGTAAAGCTCCCTCTCCACTGTCCCATCCAACAATCCCAGGGCTGGTACAGGGGGTTAGATACAGAGTAAAGATCCCTCTACACTGTCCCATCAAACACTCCCAGGGCAGGTACAGCACGGGGTTAGATACAGAGTAAAGCGTCCTCTGCATTGTCCCATCAAACAATCCCAGGGCAGGTACAGCACGGGGTTAGATACAGAGTAAAGCTCCCTCTACACTGTCCCATCAAACACTCCCAGGGCAGGTACAGCACGGGGTTAGATACAGAGTAAAGCACCATCTGCATTGACCCATCAATCAATCCCAGGGCAGGTACAGCACGGGGTTAGATACAGAGTAAAGCTCCCTCTGCACTGTCCCATCAAACAATCCCCGGGCAGGTATAGCATGGGGTTAGATACAGAGTAAAGCTCCCTCTGCACTGTCCCGTCAAACACTCCCAGGGCATGTACAGCACAGTGTTAGATACAGAGTAAAGCTCCCTCTCCACTGTCCCATCAAACACTCCCAGGGCAGGTACAGCACGGGGTGAGATACAGAGTAAAGCTCCCTCTGCACTGCCCCATCAAACACTCCCAGGGCAGGTACAGTGGGTTAGATACAGAGTAAAGCTCCCTCTCCACTGTCCCATCAAACAATCCCAGGGCAGGTACAGCACGGGGTTAGATACAGAGTAAAGCTCCCTCTGCACTGTCCCGTCAAACACTCCCAGGGCAGGTACAGGGGGTTAGATACAGAGTAAAGCTCCCGCTCCACTGTCCCATCAAACAATCCCAGGTCAGGTACAGGGGGTTAGATACAGAGTAAAGCTCCCTCAACACTGTCCCATCAAACACTCCCAGGGCAGGTACAGGGGGTTAGATACAGAGTAAAGCTCCCTCTACACTGTCCCATCAAACACTCCCAGGGCAGGTACAGCACGGGGTTAGATACAGAGTAAAGCTCCCTCTACACTGTCCCATCACACACTCCCAGGGCAGGTACAGGGGGTTAGATACAGAGTAAAGCTCCCTCTCCACTGTCCCGTCAAACAATCCCAGGACAGGTACAGCACGGGGTGAGATACAGACTAAAGCTCCCTCTGCACTGTCCCATCATACACTCCCAGGGCAGGTACAGCACGGGGTGAGATACAGAGTAAAGCTCCCTCTGCACTGTCCCGTCAAACACTCCCAGGCAGGTGCAGCACGGGGTGAGATACAGACTAAAGCTCCCTCTGCACTGTCCCGTCAAACACTCCCAGGCAGGTACAGCACGGGGTTAGATACATAGTATAGCTCCCTCTACACTGTCCCATCAAACACTCCCAGGGCAGGTACAGGGGGTTAGATCGAGAGTAAAGCTCTATCTACACTGTCCCATCAACCACTCCCAGGGCAGGTACAGCACGGGGTTAGATACAGAGTCAAGCTACCTCTACACTTCCCATCAAACACTCCCAGGGCAGGTACAGGGGGTTAGATACAGAGTAAAGCTCCCTCTACACTGTCCCATCAAACATTCGCAGGGCAGGTACAAGGGGTTAGATACAGAGTAAAGATCCCTCTACACTGTCCCATCAAACACTCCCAGGACAGGTACAGCACGGGGTTAGATACAGAGTAAAGCTCCCTCAAAACTGTCCGATCAAACACTCCCAAGTCAGGTACAGCACGGGGTTAGATACAGAGTCAAGCTCCCTCTACACTTCCCATCAAACACTCCCAGGGCAGGTACAGGGGGTGAGATACAGAGTAAAGCTCCCTCTGCACTGTCCCATCAAACAATCTCAGTGCAGGTACAGCACGGGGTTAGATACAGAGTAAAGCTCCATCTACACTGTCCCATCAAACAATCCCCGGGCAGGTATAGCACGGGGTTAGATACAGAGTAAAGCTCCCTCTGCACTGTCCCGTCAAACACTCGTACGGCATGCACAGGAGGTTAGATACAGAGTAAAACTCCCTCCACACTGTCCCATCAAACACTCCCAGGGCAGGTACAGCACGGGGTTAGATACAGAGTAAAGCTCCCTCTACACTGTCCCATCAAATACTCCCAGGGCAGGTACAGGGGGTTAGATACAGAGTAAAGCTCCATCTACACTGTCCATCAAACACTCCCAGGGCAGGTACAGCACGGGGTTAGATACAGAGTAAAGCTCCCTCTCCACTGTCCCATCAAACAATCCCAGGGCAGGTACAGCACGGGGTGAGATACAGAGTAAAGCTCCCTCTGCACTGTCCCATCAAACACTCCCAGGGCAGGTACAGGGGGTTAGATACAGAGTAAAGCTCCCTCTACACTGTCCCATCAAACACTCCCAGGGCAGGTACAGGGGGTTAGATACAGAGTAAAGCTCCCGCTCCACTGTCCCATCAAACAATCCCAGGTCAGGTACAGGGGGTTAGATACAGAGTAAAGCTCCCTCAACACTGTCCCATCAAACACTCCCAGGGCAGGTACAGCACGGGGTTAGATACAGAGTAAAGCTCCCTCTACACTGTCCCATCACACACTCCCAGGGCAGGTACAGGGGGTTAGATACAGAGTAAAGCTCCCTCTCCACTGTCCCGTCAAACAATCCCAGGACAGGTACAGCACAGTGTTAGATACAGAGTAAAGCTCCCTCTACACTTCCCATCAAACACTCCCAGGGCAGGTACAGGGGGTTAGATACAGAGTAAAGCTCCCTCTACACTGTCCCATCAAACAATCTCAGGGCATTTACAGCACAGGGTTAGATACAGAGTAAAGCTCCATCTACATTGTCCCATCAATCAATCCCAGGGCAGGTACAGCACGGGGTTAGATACAGAGTAAAGCTCCCTCTGCACTGTCCCATCAAACACTCGCAGGGCAGGTACAGGGGGTTTGATCCAGAGTAAAGCTCCCTCTGCACTGTCCCATCAAACACTCCCAGGGCAGGTACAGCACCGTGTTAGATACAGCCTAAAGCTCCCTCTACACTGTCCCATCAAACACTCCCAGGGCAGGTACAGGGGGTTAGATACTGAGAAAAGCTCCCTCTACACTGTCCCATCAAACACTCACAGGGCAGGTACAGGGGGTTAGATACAGAGTAAAGCTCCCTCTACACTGTCCCATCAATCACTCCCAGGGCAGGTACAGTACTGGATTAGATACAGAGTAAAGCTCCCTCTACACTGTCCCATCAAACACTCCCAGGGCAGATACAGCACGGGGTTAGATCCAGAGTAAAGCTCCATCTACACTGTCCCATCAAACACTCCCAGGGCAGGTACAGCACGGGGTTAGATACAGAGTCAAGCTCCCTCTACACTTCCCATCAAACACTCCCAGGGCAGGTACAGGGGGTTAGATACAGACTAAAGCTCCCTCTACACTGTCCCGTCAAACACTCCCAGGGCAGGTACAGCACGGGTTAGATACAGAGTAAAGCTCCCTCTACACTGTCCCGTCAAACACTCCCAGGGCAGGTACAGCACGGGGTTAGATACAGAGTAAAGCTCCCTCTGCACTGTCCCATCAAACACTCCCAGGGCAGGTACAGGGGGTTAGATACAGAGTACAACTCCCTCTACACTGTCCCATCAAACACTCCCAGGGCAGGTACAGTCCGGAGTTAGATGCAGAGTAAAGCTCCCTCTAAACTGTACCATCGAACAATCCCAGGGCAGGTACAGCACGGGGTTAGATACAGAGTAAAGCTCCCTCGACACTGTCCCGTCAAACACTCCCAGGGCAGGTACAGCACGCGGTTAGATATCGAGTAAAGCTCCCTCTACACTGTCCCATCAAACACTCCCAGGGCAGGTACAGGTGGTTAGATACAGAGTAAAGCTCCCTCTACACTGTCCCATCAAACACTCCCAGGGCAGGTACAGCACGGGGTTAGATACAGAGTAAAGCTCGCTCTACACTGTCCCATCAAACACTCCCAGGGCAGGTACAGGGGGTTAGATACAGAGTAAAGCTCCCTCTGCACTGTCCCATCAAACACTCCCAGGGCAGGTACAGCACGGGGTTATATACAGAGTAAAGCTCCATCTACACTGTCCCATCAAACACTCCCAGGGCAGGTACAGCATGGGGTTAGATACAGAGTAAAGCTCCCTCTCCACTGTCCCATCAAACACTCCCAGGGCAGGTACAGCACGGGGTTAGATACAGAATAAAGCTCCCTCTACACTGTCCCATCAAACACTCCCAGGGCAGGTACAGGGGGTTAGATACAGAGTAAAGCTCCCTCAACACTGTCCCCATCAAACACTCCCAGGGTAGGTACAGAGGGGTTAGATACAGAGTAAAGCTCCCTCTACACTGTCCCATCAAACACTCCCAGGGCAGGTACAGCACGTGGTTAGAAACAGAGTAAAGCTCCCTCTACACTGTCCCATCAAACACTCCCAGGGCAGGTACAGCACAGTGTTAGATACAGAGTAAAGCTCCCTCTGCACTGTCCCATCAAACACTCCCAGGGCAGGTACAGGGGGTTAGATACAGAGTAAAGCTCCCTCTACACTGTCCCATCAAACACTCCCAGTGCAGGTACAGGGGGTTAGATACAGAGTAAAGCTCCCTCTACACTGTCCCATCAAACACTCCCAGGGCAGGTACAGGGGGTTAGATACAGAGTAAAGCTCCCTCTACACTGTCCCATCAAACACTCCGAGGGCAGGTACAGCACGGGGTTAGATACAGAGTAAAGCTCCCTCTACACTGTCCCATCAAACACTCCCAGGGCAGGTACAGCACGGGGTTAGATACAGAGTAAAGCTCCCTCGACACTGTCCCATCAAACACTCCCACAGCAGGTACAGCACGGGGTTAGATACAGAGTAAAGCTCCCTCTACACTGTCCCATCAAACACTCCCAGGGCAGGTACAGCACGGGGTTAGATACAGAGTAAAGCTCCCTCGACACTGTCCCATCAAACACTCCCACAGCAGGTACAGCACGGGGTTAGATACAGAGTAAAGCTCCCTCTACACTGTCCCATCAAACACTCCCAGGGCAGGTACAGGGGGTTAGATACAGAGTAAAGCTCCCTCTACACTGTCCCATCAAACACTGCCAGTTCCATTCCTGAATACTTGTTTGTCCAGTTTGACTTCCATCTGCAGCCCATTTTGAGTTTGTCTGTTTCGAAAATCTTAAAATATTCAGTGCGTCATGTCTTGTTGTTTACAGATACTGATCATTTTTCATTTGTGAAGCATTGCTTCCTGATCAACCACATTGCTGAAGTGTGATCAACTTACCTTAGATTGAAGGAGGCAGAAGGTGAGATGAGAGAATATTGGAGTTTAGAAGAATGAGAGGGGATCTTATTGAAACATATAAGATTATAAGAACATCAGAAATAGGAGCAGGAGTCGGCCATTCGGCCCCTCGAGCCTGCTCCGCCATTTAATACCATCATGGCTGATCCGATCATGGACACAGCTCCACTTCCCTGCCCGCCCCCTTATCGGTTAAGGAACTGTCTATCTCTGTCTTAAATATATTCAATGTCCCGGCTTCCACAGCTCTCTGAGGCAGCGAATTCCACAGATTTACAACCCTCTGAGAGAAGAAATTCCTCCTCATCTCAGGTATAAATGGGCGGCCCCTTATTCTAAGACCATGCCCCCTAGTTCTAGTCTCCCCCATCAGTGGGAACATCCTCTCTGCATCCACCTTGTCAAGCCCCCTCATAATCTTACACGTTTCGATAAGATCACCTCTCATTCTTCTGAATTCCAATGAGTAGAGGCCCAACCTCCTCAACCTTTCCCCATAAGTCAACCCCCTCATCTCCGGAATCAACCGAGTGAACCTTCTCTGAACTGCCTCCAAAGCAAAGTATATCCTTTCGTAAATAAGGAGACCAGAACTGTGCACGCAGTACTCCAGGTGTGGCCTCACCAATACCCTGTATAACTGGAGCAAGACTTCCCTGCTTCTATACTCCATCCCCTTTGCAATAAAGGCCAAGATACCATTGGCCTTCCTGATCACTTGCTGTACCTGCACACTATCCTTTTGTGTTTGATGTACATTATGAGGGGGCTTGACAAGGTGGATGCAGAGAGGATGTTCCCACTGATGGGGGAGACTAGAACTAGGGGGCATGGTCTTAGAATAAGGGGCCGTCCATTTAAAACTGAGATGTGGAGGAATTTCTTCTCTCAGAGGGTTGTAAATCTGTGGAATTCGCTGCCTCAGAGAGCTGTGGGAGCCGGGACATTGAATATATTTAAGACAGAGATAGACAGTTCCTTAACCGATAAGGGGATAAGGGGGCGGGCAGGGAAGTGGAGCTGTGTCCATGATCGGATCAGCCATGATGGTATTAAATGGCGGAGCAGGCTCGAGGGGCCGAATGGCCGACTCCTGCTCCTATTTCTGATGTCCTTATTAAAATATTTCCGTCACGGACCCCTTTTAAAGAGGGCAGATGGGACCTGAGTTTAACATCCCATCTAAAAGAAGGCACCTCCGACAGTGCAGCACTCCCTCAGTACTACCCCTCCGACAGTGCGGCACTCCCTCAGTACTGCCCCTCCGACAGTGCAGCACTCCCTCAGTACTGCCCCTCCGACAGTGCAGCACTCCCTCAGTACTGCCCCTCCGACAGTGCAGCACTCCCTCAGTACTGCCCCTCCGACAGTACGGCACTCCCTCAGTACTGCCCCTCCGACAGCACAGTACGGCACTCCCTCAGTACTGCCCCTCCGACAGCACAGTACGGCACTCCCTCAGTACTGCCCCTCCGACAGCGCAGTGCGGCGCTCCCTCAGTACTGCCCCTCCGACAGCGCAGTGCGGCGCTCCCTCAGTACTGCCCCTCCGAGAGCACAGTACGGCACTCCCTCAGTACTGCCCCTCTGACAGCGTAGTACGGCACTCCCTCAGTACTGCCCCTCCGACAGCACAGTGCGGCACTCCCTCAGTACTGCCCCTCCGACAGCACAGTACGGCACTCCCTCAGTACTGCCCCTCTGACAGTGCAGCACTCCCTCAGTACTGCCCCTCCGACAGTGCAGCACTCCCTCAGTACTGCCCCTCCGACAGTGCGGCGCTCCCTCAGTACTGCCCCTCCGACAGTGCGGCGCTCCCTCAGTACTGCCCCTCCGACAGTGCGGCGCTCCCTCAGTACTGCCCCTCCGACAGTGCGGCACTCCCTCAGTACTGCCCCTCCGACAGTGCGGCACTCCCTCAGTACTGCCCCTCCGACAGTGCGGCACTCGCTCAGTACTGCCCCTCCGACAGTGCAGCACTCCCTCAGTACTGCCCCTCCGACAGTGCGGCGCTCCCTCAGTACTGCCCCTCCGACAGTGCGGAACTCCCTCAGTACTGCCCCTCCGACAGTGCGGCACTCCCTCAGTACTGCCCCTCCGACAGTGCAGCACTCCCTCAGTACTACCCCTCCGACAGTGCGGCACTCCCTCAGTACTACCCCTCCGACAGTGCGGCGCTCCCTCAGTACTGCCCCTCCGACAGTGCAGCACTCCCTCAGTACTACCCCTCCGACAATGCGGCACTCCCTCAGTACTGCCCCTCCGACAGTGCGGTACTCCCTCAGTACTGCCCGTCCGACAGTACGGCACTCCCTCAGTACTGCCCCTCCGACAGTACGGCGCTCCCTCAGTACTGCCCCTCTGACAGTGCGGCACTCCCTCAGTACTGCCCCTCCGACAGCACAGTACGGCGCTCCCTCAGTACTGCCCCTCCGACAGCGTAGTGCGGCGCTCCCTCAGTACTGCCCCTCCGACAGTGCAGCACTCCCTCAGTACTACCCCTCCGACAATGCGGCACTCCCTCAGTACTGCCCCTCCGACAGTGCGGTACTCCCTCAGTACTGCCCGTCCGACAGTACGGCGCTCCCTCAGTACTGCCCCTCCGACAGTGCGGCACTCCCTCAGTACTGCCCCTCCGACAGTGCGGCACTCCCTCAGTACTGCCCCTCCGACAGTGCGGCACTCCCTCAGTACTGCCCCTCCGACAGTGCGGCACTCCCTCAGTACTGCCCCTCCGACAGTGCGGTACTCCCTCAGTACTACCCCTCCGACAGTGCGGCACTCCCTCAGTACTGCCCCTCCGACAGTGCGGCACTCCCTCAGTAGTCCCCCTCCGACAGTGCGGCACTCCCTCAGTACTACCCCTCCGACAGTGCGGTACTCCCTCAGTACTGCCCGTCCGACAGTACGGCGCTCCCTCAGTACTGCCCCTCCGACAGTACGGCGCTCCCTCAGTACTGCCCCTCTGACAGTGCGGCACTCCCTCAGTACTGCCCCTCCGACAGTGCGGCGCTCCCTCAGTACTGCCCCTCCGACAGCGTAGTGCGGCGCTCCCTCAGTACTGCCCCTCCGACAGTGCGGCGCTCCCTCAGTACTGCCCCTCCAACAGTGCGGCGCTCCCTCAGTGCTGCCCCTCCGACAGTGCGGCACTCCCTCAGTACTGCTCCTCCGACAGTGCGGCACTCCCTCAGTACTGCCCCTCCGACAGTGCGACACTCCCTCAGTACTACCCCTCCGACAGTGCGGCACTCCCTCAGTACTGCCCCTCCGACAGTGCGACACTCCCTCAGTACTGCCCCTCCGACAGTGCGACACTCCCTCAGTACTGCCCCTCCGACAGTGCGGCGCTCCCTCAGTACTGCCCCTCCGACAGTGCAGCGTTCCCTCAGTACTGCCCCTCCGACAGCACAGTACGGCACTCCCTCAGTACTGCCCCTCCGACAGCACAGTACGGCACTCCCTCAGTACTGCCCCTCCGACAGCGCAGTGCGGCGCTCCCTCAGTACTGCCCCTCCGACAGCACAGTACGGCACTCCCTCAGTACTGCCCCTCCGACAGCGCAGTGCGGCGCTCCCTCAGTACTGCCCCTCCGACAGCGCAGTGCGGCGCTCCCTCAGTACTGCCCCTCCGAGAGCACAGTACGGCACTCCCTCAGTACTGCCCCTCTGACAGCGTAGTACGGCACTCCCTCAGTACTGCCCCTCCGACAGTGCGGCACTCCCTCAGTACTGCCCCTCCGACAGTGCGGCACTCCCTCAGTACTGCCCCTCCGACAGTGCGGCACTCCCTCAGTACTGCCCCTCCGACAGCACAGTACGGCACTCCCTCAGTACTGCCCCTCTGACAGCGTAGTACGGCACTCCCTCAGTACTGCCCCTCCGACAGCACAGTATGGCGCTCCCTCAGTACTGCCCCTCCGAGAGCACAGTACGGCACTCCCTCAGTACTGCCCCTCTGACAGCGTAGTACGGCACTCCCTCAGTACTGCCCCTCCGACAGCACAGTATGGCACTCCCTCAGTACTGCCCCTCTGACAGCGCAGTGCGGCGCTCCCTCAGTTCTGCACTGGAGTGTCAGTCTCGGCTCAAGTTGCTGGAGAGGGACTTGAATCCACAACCTTCGGACTCAGAGAAATGGAAATAAGGTTCTTGAAGTAAGGTATCTTTGATCTCAGTCCCTTGGTTCTGATCTCCCTCTACTCCCAGTCAACCCTAAATCTTGTTTTTAATTTTTCACTAGATAGTGTCTGGAGGTCCCAACACCACAATGGTACCTATCCCATAACCAGTTCTGTTAGCGAACAATAGTCGAGCTGATATAGGACCCACACTCAAGGTGGGTTGTGACATTTTACCCCTGACATTCTCGCTAATGTGAAACTGTTTTGCGAATGGATGGAGGGCAGGACTGTGGTACGAGGAGAGATTGGGTCGACTGGGCCTGTATTCACTGGAGTTTAGAAGAATGAGAGGGGACCTCATTGAAAGGTATAAAATTCTGACGGGGTTGGACAGACTGGATGTGGGGAGGATGTTTCCCCGGGGGCTGGGAAGTCTAGAACAAGGGGTCACACAGTCTCAGGATACGGGGGAGGAAATTTAGGAGCGAGATGAGGAGAAATGTCTTCACTCAGAGGGTGGGGAACCTGTGGAATTCTCTACCACAGAAGGCTGTGGGGGCCAAGTCAGTGAATATATTTACGAGGGGGATAGATAGGTTTCTAGACACAAAAGGCATCACGGGGTATGGGGAGAAAGCGGGAATATGGTGTTGGGACAGAGGATCAGCCATGATCACATTGAATGGTGGTGCAGGCTCGAGGGGCCGAATGGCCGACTCCTGCTCCTATATTTTCTCTGCTTCTATCTGGGCAGATAGGTGGCGCTTTAAAGATTTGCTCTTGGATGTGGGCGTCGCTGGCAAGGCCCAGTGTATATCCCCCGTCACTAACCGCCCCTTGAGAAGGGGGTGGTGAGCCGCCTTCTTGAACCGCTGCAGTCCCGTGTGGTGAAGGTGCTCCCACACCGTGCTGCTAGGGAGGGAGTCCCAGGATTGTGACCCAGCGACGATGAAGGAACGGCCGATATATTTCCAAGTCAAGGGATGGTGCGTGTGACTCGGAGGGGGAACTTGGAGGGGGTGGTGTTCCCATGTGCCTGCTGCCCTTGTCCTTCGAGGCGGGTAGAGGTGGCGGGTCTGGGAGGTGCTGCTGAAGAAGCCTTGGCCAGTTGCTGCAGTGCGTCTTGTCGATGGTACACACTGCAGCCATGGTGTGCCGGAGGTGGAGGGAGGGGGTGTTGGAGGCAGTGGCTAGCGTGTCGATCGAGCGGGCTGCTTTGTCCTGGATGGTGTCGAGCTTCTCGAGTCTTGTTGGGAGGCTGCAACTCATCCAGGCAAGTGGGGAGTGTTCCATCACACTCCTGACTTGGGTCTCCTTCCCCCCCCCCCAAACTGTGGGTCTCCTCACCCCCCTCAAACTGTGGGACCCTCACCCCCCCAAACTGTGATCTTCTCACTCCCCCAAACTGTGGGACTCCTCACCCCCCAAACTGTGATCTCCTCACCCCCCAAACTGTGATCTCCTCACCCCCCAAACTGTGGGTCTCCTCATCCCCAAACTGTGGGACCCTCACCCCCCCAAACTGTGGGCCTCCTCACCCCCCTCAAACTGTGGGTCTCCTCACCCCCCTCAAACTGTGGGACCCTCACCCCCCCAAACTGTGATCTTCTCACTCCCCCAAACTGTGGGTCTCCTCACCCCCCAAACTGTGGGACCCTCACCCCCCCAAACTGTGGGTCTCCTCACCACCCTCAAACTGTGGGACCCTCACCCCCCCAAACTGTGGTCTCCTCACCCCCCAAACTGTGATCTCCTCACCCCCCCAAACTGTGGTCCACTTACCCCCCAAACTGTGGTCTCCTCACCCCACAAACTGTGGTCTCCTCACCCCCCAAACTGTGGTCTCCACACCCCCCAAACTGTGGGTCTCCTCACCCCCCAAACTGTGGGTCTCCTCTCTCCCCAAACTGTGGGTCTCCTCACCCCCCAAACTGTGGGTCTCCTCACCCCCCAAACTGTGGGTCTCCTCACTCCCCAAACTGTGGGTCTCCTCTCTCCCCAAACTGTGGGTCTCCTCACCCCCCAAACTGTGGGTCTCCTCACCCCCCAAACTGTGGTCTCCTCACCCCCCAAACTGTGGGACCCTCACCCCCCAAACTGTGGTCTCCTCACCCCCCAAACTGTGGTCTCCTCACTCCGCAAACTGTGGGTCTCCTCACCCCCCAAACTGTGGGACCCTCACCCCCCCTCAAACTGTGGTCTCCTCACCCCCCAAACTGTGGTCTCCTCACCCCCAAAACTGTGATCTCCTCACCCCCCAAACTGTGATCGCTTCACCCCCCCAAACTGTGATCTCCTCACCCCCCAAACTGTGATCTCCTCACCCCCCAAACTGTGATCTCCTCACCCCCCAAACTGTGGTCTCCTCACCCCCCAAACTGTGGTCTCCTCACCCCCCAAACTGTGGGTCTCCTCACCCCCCAAACTGTGATCTCTTCACCCCCCAAACTGTGGGTCTCCTCACCCCCCAAACTGTGGTCTCCTCACCCCCCAAACTGTGGTCTCCTCACCCCCCAAACTGTGATCTCCTCACCCCCCAAACTGTGATCTCCTCACCCCCCAAACTATGGTCTCCTCACCCCCCAAACTGTGATCTCCTCACCCCCCAAACAGTGGGTCTCCTCACCCCCCAAACTGTGGTCTCCTCACCCCCCAAACTGTGATCTCCTCACCCCCCAAACTGTGGGACCCTCACCCCCCAAACTGTGGTCTCCTCACCCCCCAAACTGTGATCTCCTCACCCCCAAACTGTGATCACCTCATCCCCCAAACTGTGGTCTCCTCACCCCCCAAACTTTGATCTCCTCACTCCCCAAATTGTGATCTCCTCACCCCCAAAACTGTGGTCTCCTCACCCCCAAACTGTGGTCTCCTCACCCCCCAAACTGTGGTCTCCTCACCCCCCAAACTGTGATCTCCTCACCCCCCAAACTGTGATCTCGCCAGCCCCCAAACTGTGGTCTCCTCACCCCCCAAACTGTGATCTCCTCACCCCCCAAACTGTGATCTCCGCACCCCCCAAACTGTGGTCTCCTCACCCCCTAAACTGTGGTCTCCTCACCCCCCAAACTGTGGTCTCCTCACCCCCCCAAACTGTGATCTCCTCACTCCCCAAACTGTGGTCTCCTCACCCCCCAAACTGTGGTCTCCTCACTCCCCAAACTCTGGTCTCCTCACCCCCCAAACTGTGGTCTCCTCACCCCCCAAACTGTGATCTCCTCACCCCCCAAACTGTGGTCTCCTCACCCCCCAAACTGTGGTCTCCTCACCCCCCAAACTGTGGTCTCCTCATCCCCCAAACTGTGATCTCCTCACCCCCCAAACTGTGGTCTCCTCACCCCCCAAACTGTGGTCTCCTCACTCCCCAAACTGTGGTCTCCTCACCCCCCAAACTGTGGTCTCCTCACCCCCAAACTGTGGTCTCCTCACCCCCCAAACTGTGATCTCCTCACCCCCCAAACTGTGGTCTCCTCACTCCCCAAACTCTGGTCTCCTCACCCCCCAAACTGTGGTCTCCTCACCCCCCAAACTGTGATCTCCTCACCCCCCAAACTGTGATCTCCGCACCCCCCAAACTGTGATCTCCTCACCCCCCAAACTGTGGTCTCCTCACCCCCCAAACTGTGGTCTCTTCACCCCCAAAACTGTGATCTCCTCACTCCACAAACTGTGGTCTCCTTACCCCCCAAACTGTGGTCTCCTCACCCCGCAAACTGTGGGTCTCCTCACCTCCCAAACTGTTGGTCTCCTCACCCCCAAAACTGTGGTCTCCTCACCCCCCAAACTGTGATCTCCTCACCCCCCAAACTGTGATCTCCTCACCCCCCAAACTGTGGTCTCCTCACCCCCCAAACTGTGATCTCTTCACCCCCCAAACTGTGGGACCCTCACCCCCCAAACTGTGGTCTCCTCACCCCCCAAACTGTGGTCTCCTCACCCCCCAAACTGTGATATCCTCACTCCCCAAACTGTGGTCTCCTCACCCCCAAACTGTGATCTCCTCACCCCACAAACTGTGGTCTCCTCACCCCCAAACTGTGGTCTCCTCACCCCCCAAACTGTGGTCTCCTCACCCCCAAACTGTGGTCTCCTCACCCCCCAAACTGTGGTCTCCTCACCCCCAAACTGTGGTCTCCTCACCCCCCAAACTGTGGTCTCCTCACCCCCCAAACTGTGATCTCCTCACCCCCCAAACTGTGGGTCTCCTCACCCCCCAAACTGTGATCTCCTCACCCCCCAAACTGTGATCTCCTCACCCCTCAAACTGTGGGTCTCCTCCCCCCCCCAAACTGTCTCCTCCCTGGGGTCAATGACTCCGACTCAGTGACCCTTGTCCCTGAGGGCTCAAAGATCAAGGACTGTGTACTTGAGAGGGTGAGGGGCGTGTGGGGAGGGTTTGGGGTTGAGCACAGGTCAGGGGTCAAAGTTCGTTCCTTCCTTCTTTCCTTTGTGAACCGCAAGACAGAGACGGGAGTTCTGACTTTCTTCGGCAGGTCACCGGAGCTGGGGATGGCGTACGTACACCTCAGATACTTTGGCCGCACGATTCTGTGGTCTCCTCACCCCCCAAACTGTGGGTCTCCTCATCTCCCAAACTGTTGGTCTCCTCACCCCCAAAACTGTGGTCTCCTCACTCCCCAAACTGTGATCTCCTCACCCCCCAAACTGTGGGTCTCCTCATCTCCCAAACTGTTGGTCTCCTCACCCCCAAAACTGTGGTCTCCTCACTCCCCAAACTGTGATCTCCTCACCCCCCAAACTGTTGGTCTCCTCACCCCCCAAACTGTGGTCTCCTCACTCCCCAAACTGTGATCTCCTCACCCCCCAAACTGTGGGTCTCCTCATCCCCAAACTGTGGTCTCCTCACCCCCAAACTGTGGTCTCCTCACCCCCCAAACTGTGGTCTCCTCACCCCCCAAACTGTGATCTCCTCACCCCCCAAACTGTGGGACCCTCACCCCCCAAACTGTGGTCTCCTCACCCCCCAAACTGTGGTCTCCTCACCCCCCAAACTGTGGTCTCCTCACTCCCCAAACTGTGGTCTCCTCACCCCCCAAACTGTGGTCTCCTCACCCCCCAAACTGTGGTCTCCTCACCCCCCAAACTGTGATCTCTTCACCCCCCAAACTGTGGGACCCTCACCCCCCAAACTGTGGTCTCCTCACCCCCCAAACTGTGGTCTCCTCACCCCCCAAACTGTGATATCCTCACTCCCCAAACTGTGGTCTCCTCACCCCCAAACTGTGATCTCCTCACCCCACAAACTGTGGTCTCCTCACCCCCAAACTGTGGTCTCCTCACCCCCCAAACTGTGGTCTCCTCACCCCCAAACTGTGGTCTCCTCACCCCCCAAACTGTGGTCTCCTCACCCCCAAACTGTGGTCTCCTCACCCCCCAAACTGTGGTCTCCTCACCCCCAAACTGTGGTCTCCTCACCCCCCAAACTGTGGTCTCCTCACCCCCCAAACTGTGGTCTCCTCACCCCCCAAACTGTGATCTCCTCACCCCCCAAACTGTGGGTCTCCTCACCCCCCAAACTGTGATCTCCTCACCCCCCAAACTGTGATCTCCTCACCCCTCAAACTGTGGGTCTCCTCCCCCCCCCAAACTGTCTCCTCCCTGGGGTCAATGACTCCGACTCAGTGACTCTTGTCCCTGAGGGCTCAAAGATCAAGGACTGTGTACTTGAGAGGGTGAGGGGCGTGTGGGGAGGGTTTGGGGTTGAGCACAGGTCAGGGGTCAAAGTTCGTTCCTTCCTTCTTTCCTTTGTGAACCGCAAGACAGAGACGGGAGTTCTGACTTTCTTCGGCAGGTCACCGGAGCTGGGGATGGCGTACGTACACCTCAGATACTTTGGCCGCACGATTCTGTGGTCTCCTCACCCCCCAAACTGTGGGTCTCCTCATCTCCCAAACTGTTGGTCTCCTCACCCCCAAAACTGTGGTCTCCTCACTCCCCAAACTGTGATCTCCTCACCCCCCAAACTGTGGGTCTCCTCATCCCCAAACTGTGGTCTCCTCACTCCCCAAACTGTGGTCTCCTCACCCCCCAAACTGTGGTCTCTTCACCCCCCAAACTGTGGTCTCCTCACCCCCCAAACTGTGATCTCCTCACCCCCCAAACTGTGGGACCCTCACCCCCCAAACTGTGGTCTCCTCACCCCCCAAACTGTGGTCTCCTCACCCCCCAAACTGTGGTCTCCTCACTCCCCAAACTGTGGTCTCCTCACCCCCCAAACTGTGGTCTCCTCACCCCCCAAACTGTGGTCTCCTCACCCCCCAAACTGTGATCTCCTCACCCCCCAAACTGTGATCTCCTCACCCCCCAAACTGTGGGTCTCCTCCCCCCCCCAAACTGTCTCCTCCCTGGGGTCAATGACTCCAACTCAGTGACCCTTGCCCCTGAGGGCTCAAAGATCAAGGACTGTGTACTTGAGAGGGTGAGAGGCGTGTGGGGAGGGTTCGGGGTTGAGCACAGGTCAGGTGTCAAAGTTCGTTCCTTCCCTCTTTCCTTTGTGAATGGCAAGACAGAGACGGGAGTTCTGACTTTCTTCGGCAGGTCACCGGAGCTGGGGATGGCGTACGTACACCTCAGATACTTTGGCCGCACGATTCTGCAGTGCCCGGAGGACGATGAGTTTTGTGGTAAGTTCCTTGTGCAGGGTGTGAGTGTTGGGGGGGCGGAGGGGGCGTGGGGGTTAGAGGGGGAAGCCTGAGATGGAGACTGGCCCGGCAAAGCATGCTGATGGTGGGGATGGAAGATGCGATTTGGCGGGTGTGGAGAGACCGGGGCGATGAGATGTTTGATCGGGGCGTTTACCCCACTCCCCAACCCCCATCTCCCCAAACTCACTCTTTGCCCCCACCCCCCAATCCCTAAATGACCCTAACTCCCTAACGTTGACCTTAACTCCCTAACAATGACCCTAACTCACTAACGATGACCCTTCCTTTGCTAACAATGACCCTAACTCACTAACGATGACCCTAACAAACTAACGATGACCCTTCCCTCCCTAACAATGACCCTAACTCACTAACGATGACCCTTCCTTTGCTAACAATGACCCTAAGTCACTAACGATGACCCTAACTCCCTAACGATGACCCTAACTCCCTAACGATGACCCTAGCTCCCTAACGATGACCCTAACTCCCTAATGATGACCCTAACTCCCTAACGATGACCCTAGCTCCCTAACGATGACCCTAACTCCCTAACGATGACCCTAACTCCCTAACGATGACCCTAACTCCCTAACGGTGACCCCAGCTCCCTAACAATGACCCCAACTCCCTAACGATGACCCTAGCTCCCTAACGATGACCCTAACTCCGTAACGGTGACCCCAGCTCCCTAACGATGACCCCAACTCCCTAACGATTACCCTAACTCCCTAACGATGACCCTAACTCCCTAACGATGACCCTAGCTCCCTAACGATGACCCTAACTCCCTAACGATGACCCTAACTCCCTAACGATGACCCTAGCTCCCTAACGATGACCCTAACTCCCTAACGATGACCCTAACTCCCTAACGATGACCCTAACTCCCTAACGGTGACCCCAGCTCCCTAACGATGACCCCAACTCCCTAACGATGACCCTAGCTCCCTAACGATGACCCTAACTCCGTAACGGTGACCCCAGCTCCCTAACGATGACCCTAACTCCCTAACGATGACCCTAGCTCCCTAACGATGACCCTAACTCCGTAACGGTGACCCCAGCTCCCTAACGATGACCCTAACTCCCTAACGATGACCCTAACTCCCTAACGATGACCCTAACTCCCTAACGATGACCCTAACTCCCTAACGATGACCCTAACTCCCTAACGGTGACCCCAGCTCCCTAACGATGACCCCAACTCCCTAACGATGACCCCAGCTCCCTAACGATGATCCTAACTCCCTAACAATGACCCTAACTCCCTAACGATGACCCTAACTCTCTAACGTTGACCCTAACTCCCTAACGATGACCCTAACTCTCTAACGTTGACCCTAACTCCCTAACGATGACCCTAACTCCCTAACGATGACCCTAACTCCCTAACGGTGACCCCAGCTCCCTAACGATGACCCCAGCTCCCTAACGATGACCCTAACTCCCTAACGATGACCCTAACTCCCTAACGATGACCCTAACTCTCTAACGTTGACCCTAACTCCCTAACGATGACCCTAACTCCCTAACGATGACCCTAACTCCCTAACGGTGACCCCAACTCCCTAACGATGACCCCAGCTCCCTAAAGATAACCCGAACTCTCTAACGTTGACCCTAACTCCCTAACGATGACCCTAACTCCCTAACGATGACCCTAACCCCCTAACGATGACCCTAACGCCCTAATGATGACCCTTCCCTCCCTAAGGATGAACCTAATCCCGAGCAGTGACCGTATCCCCTCTCTGTCCCCTCCCTCCCCTCCGCCGTCACGACCCTTGACCCTCCTCCCTTCAGTCGCTGCTCTGCGGAAGCTGACCTGCCGACCTTGCCTCCCTGCAGTGGTCCGGCGATACGAGTCGGAGGTGATCATTGTCCCCGTGCTGCTCCTGGGGGCGTGCTGCCTCGTTGGGGCCTGCATCCTGTGGATGGTGTGCCGACGCAAGGCGGAGGACGGAAGCGATTCGCCGACAGGTAGGAACCGGAGCGGTGGGCACCATCACCTCCCTCAGTACTGCCCCTCCGACAGTGCGGCGCTCCCTCAGTACTGCCCCTCCGACAGTGCGGCGCTCCCTCAGTACTGCCCCTCCAACAGTGCGCCACTCCCTCAGTACTGCCCCTCCGACAGCGCGGCGCTCCCTCACTACTGCCCCTCCGACAGTGCGGCACTCCCTCAGTACTGCCCCTCCAACAGTGCGGCACTTCCTCAGTACTGCCCCTCCGACAGTGCACCGCTCCCTCAGTACTGCCCTTCCGACAGTGCGGCACTCCCTCAGTACTGCCCCTCCGACAGTGCGGCACTCCCTCACTACTGCCCCTCCGACAGTGCGGCACTCCCTCAGTACTGCCCTTCCGACAGTGCGGCACTTCCTCAGTACTGCCCCTTCGACAGTGCGGCGCTCCCTCAGTACTACCCCTCCGACAGTGCGGCACTCCCTCAGTACTGCCCCTCCGACAGTGCGGCACTCCCTCAGTACTGCCCCTCCGACAGTGCGGCACTCCCTCAGTACTGCCCCTCCGACAGTGCGGCACTCCTTCAGTACTGCCCCTCCGACAGTGCGGCACTCCCTCAGTACTGCCCCTCCGACAGTTCTTATGTTCTAAGGGGGGGAGGATGAGGATGGGGGCACTAACTGCCGTCATGTTTGACCAATGGGGCACCCTTGGTTTCCCAGGGCCCTCGGAGAGGGGATGGGCCGACCACTCGGCCTCCCGCCTGGACATCAAGCTGACCGACACTTCCGCAGACGAAGCCCTCAGCCAATGGCAGGTCCCCAGGGAGAGGATTCTGGGGGAGCTGAGGAAGATCGGCCAAGGCAGGTACGGCCACATCTACCAGGCCCGACTGGCGAGCGAGGAACCCAACAAGGAGAGGATCGTGGTTCTCAAGGAAATGCACGGTATGTCAACTCCCCGGCGTGGTAAGGGCCATTTACAGTTCCTGTGTAACAGGCTCGAGGGGCTGAATGGGCCTCCTCCTGTTCCTGTGTAACAAGCTCGAGGGGCTGAATGGGCCTCCTCCTGTTCCTGTGTAACAGACTCGAGGGGCTGACTGGGCCTCCTCCTGTTCCTGTGTAACAGGCTCGAGGGGCTGAATGGGCCTCCTCCTGTTCCTGTGTAACAGGCTCGAGGGACTGAATGGGCCTCCTCCTGTTCCTGTGTAACAGGCTCGAGGGACTGAATGGGCCTCCTCCTGTTCCTGTGTAACAGACTCGAGGGGCTGACTGGGCCTCCTCCTGTTCCTGTGTAACAGGCTCGAGGGGCTGAATGGGCCTCCTCCTGTTCCCGTGTAACAGGCTCGAGGGGCTGAATGGGCCTCCTCCTGTTCCTGTGTAACAGGCTCGAGGGGCTGAATGGGCCTCCTCCTGTTCCTGTGTAACAGGCTCGAGGGGCTGAATGGGCCTCCTCCTGTTCCTGTGTAACAGGCTCGAGGGGCTGAATGGGCCTCCTCCTGTTCCTGTGTAACAGGCTCGAGAGGCTCAATGGGCCTCCTCCTGTTCCTGTGTAACAGGCTCGAGGGGCTGAATGGGCCTCCTCCTGTTCCTGTGTAACAAGCTCGAAGGGCTGAATGGGCCTCCTCCTGTTCCTGTGTAACACGCTCGAGGGGCTGAATGGGCCTCCTCCTGTTCCTGTGTAACAGGCTCGAGGGGCTGAATGGGCCCTCCTCCTGTTCCTGTGTAACAGGCTCGAGGGGCTGAATGGACCTCCTCCTGTTCCTGTGTAACAGGCTCGAGGGGCTGAATGGACCTCCTCCTGTTCCTGTGTAACAGGCTCGAGGGGCTGAATGGGCCTCCTCCTGTTCCTGTGTAACAGGCTCGAGAGGCTCAATGGGCCTCCTCCTGTTCCTGTGTAACAGGCTCGAGGGGCTGAATGGGCCTCCTCCTGTTCCTGTGTAACAGGCTCGAGGGGCTGAATGGGCCTCCTCCTGTTCCTGTGTAACAGGCTCGAGAGGCTGAATGGGCCTCCTCCTGTTCCTGTGTAACAGGCTCGAGAGGCTCAATGGGCCTCCTCCTGTTCCTGTGTAACAGGCTCGAGGGGCTGAATGGGCCTCCTCCTGTTCCTGTGTAACAAGCTCGAAGGGCTGAATGGGCCTCCTCCTGTTCCAGTGTAACACGCTCGAGGGGCTGAATGGGCCTCCTCCTGTTCCTGTGTAACAGGCTCGAGGGGCTGAATGGGCCTCCTCCTGTTCCTGTGTAACAGGCTTGAGGGGCTGAATGGGCCTCCTCCTGTTCCTGTGTAACAGGCTTGAGGGGCTGAATGGGCCTCCTCCTGTTCCTGTGTAACAAGCTCGAGGGGCTGAATGGGCCTCCTCCTGTTCCTGTGTAACAGGCTCGAGGGGCTGAATGGGCCTCCTCCTGTTCCTGTGTAACAGGCTCGAGGGGCTGAATGGGCCTCCTCCTGTTCCTGTGTAACAGGCTCGAGGGGCTGAATGGGCCTCCTCCTGTTCCTGTGTAACAGGCTCGAGGGGCTGAATGGGCCTCCTCCTGTTCCTGTGTAACAGGCTCGAGGGGCTGAATGGGCCTCCTCCTGTTCCTGTGTAACACGCTCGAGGGGCTGAATGGGCCTCCTCCTGTTCCTGTGTAACAGGCTCGAGGGGCTGAATGGGCCTCCTCCTGTTCCTGTGTAACACGCTCGAGGGGCTGAATGGGCCTCCTCCTGTTCCTGTGTAACAGGCTCGAGGGGCTGAATGGGCCTCCTCCTGTTCCTGTGTAACAGGCTCGAGGGGCTGAATGGGCCTCCTCCTGTTCCTGTGTAACAGGCTCGAGGGGCTGAATGGGCCTCCTCCTGTTCCCGTGTAACAGGCTCGAGGGGCTGACTGGGCCTCCTCCTGTTCCTGTGGACCAGGCTCGAGGGGCTGACTGGGCCTTCTCCTGTTCCTGTGGACCAGGCTCGAGGGGCTGAATGGGCCTCCTCCTGTTCCTGTGTAACAGGCTCGAGGGGCTGAATGGGCCTCCTCCTGTTCCTGTGTAACAGGCTCGAGGGGCTGAATGGGCCTCCTCCTGTTCCTGTGTAACAGACTCGAGGGGCTGAATGGGCCTCCTCCTGTTCCTGTGTAACAGGCTCGAGGGGCTGAATGGGCCTCCTCCTGTTCCTGTGCAACAGGCTCGAGGGGCTGAATGGGCCTCCTCCTGTTCCTGTGTAACAGACTCGAGGGGCTGAATGGGCCTCCTCCTGTTCCTGTGTAACAGGCTCGAGGGGCTGAATGGGCCTCCTCCTGTTATTGTGTAAAAGGCTCGAGGGGCTGAATGGGCCTCCTCCTGTTCCTATGTAACAGACTCGAGGGGCTGAATGGACCTCCTCCTGTTCCTGTGTAACAGGCTCGAGGGGCTGAATGGGCCTCCTGTTCCTGTGTAACAGGCTCGAGGGGCTGAATGGGCCTCCTCCTGTTCCTGTGTAACAGGTTCGAGGGGCTGAATGGGCCTCCTCCTGTTCCTGTGTAACAGACTCGAGGGGCTGAATGGGCCTCCTCCTGTTCCTGTGTAACAGGCTCGAGGGGCTCAATGGGCCTCCTCCTGTTCCTGTGTAACAGGCTCGAGGGGCTCAATGGGCCTCCTCCTGTTCCTGTGTAACAGGCTCGAGGGGCTCAATGGGCCTCCTCCTGTTCCTGTGTAACAGGCTCGAGGGGCTCAATGGGCCTCCTCCTGTTCCTGTGTAACAGACTCGAGGGGCTGAATGGGCCTCCTCCTGTTCCTGTGTAACAGGCTCGAGGGGCTGAATGGGCCTCCTCCTGTTCCTGTGTAACAGGCTCGAGGGGCTGAATGGGCCTCCTCCTGTTCCTGTGTAACAGGCTCGAGGGGCTGAATGGGCCTCCTCCTGTTCCTGTGTAACAGACTCGAGGGGCTGAATGGGCCTCCTCCTGTTCCTGTGTAACAGACTCGAGGGACTGAATGGGCCTCCTCCTGTTCCTGTGTAACAGACTCGAGGGGCTGAATGGGCCTCCTCCTGTTCCTGTGTAACAGACTCGAGGGGCTGAATGGGCCTCCTCCTGTTCCTGTGTAACAGGCTCGAGGGGCTGAATGGGCCTCCTCCTGTTCCTGTGTAACAGGCTCGAGGGGCTGAATGGGCCTCCTCCTGTCCCTGTGTAACAGGCTCGAGGGGCTGAATGGGCCTCCTCCTGTTCCTGTGTAACAGGCTCGAGGGGCTCAATGGGCCTCCTCCTGTTCCTGTGTAACAGGCTCGAGGGGCTCAATGGGCCTCCTCCTGTTCCTGTGTAACAGGCTCGAGGGGCTCAATGGGCCTCCTCCTGTTCCTGTGTAACAGGCTCGAGGGGCTCAATGGGCCTCCTCCTGTTCCTGTGTAACAGGCTCGAGGGGCTCAATGGGCCTCCTCCTGTTCCTGTGTAACAGGCTCGAGGGGCTCAATGGGCCTCCTCCTGTTCCTGTGTAACAGGCTCGAGGGGCTGAATGGGCCTCTTCCTGTTCCTGTGTAACAGGCTCGAGGGGCTCAATGGGCCTCCTCCTGTTCCTGTGTAACAGGCTCGAGGGGCTGAATGGGCCTCCTCCTGTTCCCGTGTAACAGGCTCGAGGGACTGAATGGGCCTCCTCCTGTTCCTGTGTAACAGGCTCGAGGGGCTGAATGGGCCTCCTCCTGTTCCTGTGTAACAGGCTCGAGGGGCTGACTGGGCCTTCTCCTGTTCCTGTGGACCAGGCTCGAGGGGCTGACTGGGCCTCCTCCTGTTCCTGTGTAACAGGCTCGAGGGGCTGAATGGGCCTCCTCCTGTTCCTGTGCAACAGGCTCGAGGGGCTGAATGGGCCTCCTCCTGTTCCTGTGTAACAGGCTCGAGGGGCTGAATGGGCCTCCTCCTGTTCCTGTGTAACAGGCTCGAGGGGCTGAATGGGCCTCCTCCTGTTCCTGTGGACCAGGCCCGAGGGGCTGAATGGGCCTCCTCCTGTTCCTGTGGACCCGGCCCGAGGGGCTGAATGGGCCTCCTCCTGTTTCTGTGTAACAGGCTCGAGGGGCTGACTGGGCCTCCTCCTGTTCCTGTGTAACAGGCTCGAGGGGCTGAATGGGCCTCCTCCTGTTCCTGTGGACCAGGCCCGAGGGGCTGAATGGGCCTCCTCCTGTTCCTGTGGACCAGGCCCGAGGGGCTGAATGGGCCTCCTCCTGTTCCTGTGGACCAGGCTCGAGGGGCTGAATGGGCCTCCTGTTCCTGTGTAACAGGCTCGAGGGGCTGAATGGGCCTCCTCCTGTTCCTGTGCAAAGGGCTCGAGGGGCTGAATGGGCCTCCTCCTGTTCCTGTGTAACAGGCTCGAGGGGCTGAATGGGCCTCCTACTGTTCCTGTGTAACAGGCTCGAGGGGCTGAATGGGCCTCCTCCTGTTCCTGTGGACCAGGCCCGAGGGGCTGAATGGGCCTCCTCCTGTTCCTGTGGACCAGGCCCGAGGGGCTGAATGGGCCTCCTCCTGTTCCTGTGGACCAGGCCCGAGGGGCTGAATGGGCCTCCTCCTGTTCCTGTGGACCAGGCTCGAGGGGCTGAATGGGCCTCCTGTTCCTGTGTAACAGGCTCGAGGGGCTGAATGGGCCTCCTCCTGTTCCTGTGCAAAGGGCTCGAGGGGCTGAATGGGCCTCCTCCTGTTCCTGTGTAACAGGCTCGAGGGGCTGAATGGGCCTCCTACTGTTCCTGTGTAACAGGCTCGAGGGGCTGAATGGGCCTCCTCCTGTTCCTGTGGACCAGGCCCGAGGGGCTGAATGTGCCTCCTCCTGTTCCGGTGGACCAGGCCCGAGGGGCTGAATGGGCCTCCTCCTGTTCCTGTGGACCAGGCCCGAGGGGCTGAATGGGCCTCCTCCTGTTCCTGTGGACCAGGCCCGAGGGCCGAGGCCAATGACCTTTGCTGACCGTGACCTCTCCTGTTTTCAGAATCGACCGATCCCGGCAAGACGAAGGAATTCCTGGCTCGGATCAAGTTCCACGCTCTCCTGGGGAAGCACGAGAACGTGGTGGAATTTTTGGGCTGTTGCACTGACCGCTCACCCCTCTACCTGCTCATGGAGAGCATGAATCGGGGAAACCTCCTCAACTTCCTCTGGATGTGTCGCAAGGTCGAGAGGCTTTCATTTATATAGCGCCTTTCTTCACCACCGGACGTCTCCTTTGCAGTGTCCTTACTGTTGCTTTGTGGGAAATACGGCAGCCAACTTGCGCACAGCAAGAACACAGCCGCGTGATAATGACCCAGATTATCTGTCATTTGAGGGATAAATATTGGCCCCAGGACACCGGGGAGAACGCCCCCTGCTCCTCTTCCACATACTGGCCATGGTATCTTTTACATCCACCCGAGAGAGCAGACTGGGCCTCGGTTTAACGTCTCATCTGAAAGACGGCACCTCCGACAGTGCGGCACTCCCTCAGTACTGCCCCTCCGACAGTGCAGCGTTCCCTCAGTACTGCCCCTCCGACAGTGCGGCACTCCCTCAGTACTGCCCCTCCGACAGTGCAGCGTTCCCTCAGTACTGCCCCTCCGACACTGCGGCGCTCCCTCAGTACTGTCCCTCCGACAGTGCGGCGCTCCCTCAGTACTGTCCCTCCGACAGTGCGGCGCTCCCTCAGTACTGCCCCTCCGACAGTGCGGCACTCCCTCAGTACTGTCCCTCCGACAGTGCGGCGCTCCCTCAGTACTGCCCCTCCGACACTGCGGCGCTCCCTCAGTACTGTCCCTCCGACAGTGCGGCGCTCCCTCAGTACTGCCCCTCCGACAGTGCGGCGCTCCCACAGTACTGTCCCTCCAACAGTGCGGAGCTCCCTCAGTACTGCCCCTCCGACAGTGCGGAGCTCCCTCAGTACTGCCCCTCCGACAGTGCGGTGCTCCCTCAGCACTGCCCCTCCGACAGTGCGGCGCTCCCTCAGTACAGCCCCTCCGACAGTGCAGCACTCCCTCAGTACTGCCCCTCCGACAGTGCGGCACTCCCTCAGTACTGCCCCTCCGACAGTGCGGCACTCCCTCAGTACAGCCCCTCCGACAGTGCAGCACTCCCTCAGTACTGCCCCTCCGACAGTGCGGCGCTCCCTCAGTACAGCCCCTCCGACAGTGCAGCACTCCCTCAGTACTGCCCCTCCGACAGTGCGGCACTACCTCAGTACTGCCCCTCCGACAGTGCGGCGCTCCCTCAGTACTGCCCCTCCGACAGTGCGGCTCTCCCTCAGTACTGCCCCTCCGACAGTGCGGCGCTCCCTCAGTACTGCCCCTCCGACAGTGCGGCTCTCCCTCAGTACTGCCTCTCCGACAGTGCGGCACTCCCTCAGTACTGCCCCTCTGACAGTGCGGCGCTCCCTCAGTACTGCCCCTCCGACAACGCAGTGCGGCTCTCCCTCAGTACTGCCCCTCCGACAGTGCGGCACTCCCTCAGTACTGCCCCTCCGACAGTGCGGCGCTCCCTCAGTACTGCCCCTCCGACAGTGCGGCACTCCCTCAGTACTGCCCCTCCGACAGTGCGGCACTCCCTCAGTACTGCCCCTCCGACAGTGCAGCACTCCCCCAGTACTGCCCCTCCGACAGTGCGGTACTCCCTCAGTACTGCCCCTCCGACAGTGCGGCACTCCCTCAGTACTGCCCCTCCGACAGTACGGCGCTCCCTCAGTACTGCCCCTCCGACAGTACGGCGCTCCCTCAGTACTGCCCCTCCGACAGTGCGGCACTCCCTCAGTACTGCCCCTCCGACAGTACGGCGCTCCCTCAGTACTGCCCCGCCGACAGTGCGGCACTCCCTCAGTACTGCCCCTCCGACAGTACGGTACTCCCTCAGTACTGCACTGGGAGTGTCAGCCTAGAGTTTGGTGCTCAGCTCCCTGGAGTGGGTCTTGAACCCACAACCTTCTGACTATGAGGCGAGGGGACGGCCCACTGAACCACGGCTGTTTGGGTAGCACATGGGAGGGTAACGACTCTGGGAGTGTGAGGGTCAGGAGAGGGGCGGAGGGAGGGAGACCGATAGGAGTTCGCTGGAGCCGATATCGGAGTGTTACTCACGAGACTGGAGAAGGAGTTTGAGGTGGATTACCCGGGTTACGAGAGACTGGGGTATGGCGGGCTTGATTTTGCGAGAGTCCAATCCCTCCTTGTCCCTTTTCCTTCCCCCTCCCAGGATGTCATGAAGATGGCTGAGGCTCCGTACGATCTGACAGAACGCCAAGTCTATAATGTGGCTCTACAGGTGACCTGTGGCCTGGTGAGTACATTTCTCGAAAGCACCTCCTGTTCCTGTGTAACAGGCTCGAGGGGCTGAATGGGCCTCCTCCGGTTCCTGTGTAACAGACTCGAGGGGCTGAATGGGCCTCCTCCTGTTCCTGTCTAACAGACTCGAGGGGCTGAATGGACCTCCTCCTGTTCCTGTCTAACAGGCTCGAGGGGCTGAATTGGCCTCCTCCTGTTCCTGTGTAACAGGTTCGAGGGGCTGAATGGGCCTCCTGTTCCAGTGTAACAGGCTCGAGGGGATGAATGGGCCTCCTACTGTTCCTGTGTAACAGGCTCGAGGGGCTGAATGGGCCTCCTGTTCCTGTGTAACAAGCTCGAGGGGCTGAATGGGCCTCCTCCTGTTCCTGTGTAACAGGCTCGAGGGGCTGAATGGGCCTCCTCCTATTCCTGGATAACAGGCCCGAGGGGCTGAATGGGCCTCCTCCTGTTCCTGTGTAACAGGCCCGAGGGGCTGAATTGGCCTCCTCCTTTTCCTGTGTAACAGGTTCGAGGGGCTGAATGGGCCTCCTGTTCCTGTCTAACAGGCTCGAGGGGCTGAATGGGCCTCCTCCTGTTCCTGTGTAACAGGCCCGAGGGGCTGAATTGGCCTCCTCCTGTTCCTGTGTAACAGGTTCGAGGGATTGAATAGGCCTCCTGTTCCTGTGTAACAGGCCCGAGGGGCTGAATTGGCCTCCTCCTGTTCCTGTGTAATAGGTTCGAGGGGCTGAATGGGCCTCCTCCTGTTCCTGTGTAACAGGCCCGAGGGGCTGAATTGGCCTCCTCCTGTTCCTGTGTAACAGGTTCGAGGGGCTGAATGGGCCTCCTGTTCCTGTGTAACAGGCTCGAGGGGCTGAATGGGCCTCCTCCTGTTCCTGTGTAACAGGCCCGAGGGGCTGAATAGGCCTCCTCCTGTTCCTGTGTAACAGGTTCGAGGGGCTGAATGGGCCTCCTGTTCCAGTGTAACAGGCTCGAGGGGATGAATGGGCCTCCTCCTGTTGCTGTGTAACAGGCTCGAGGGGCTGAATGGGCCTCCTGTTCCTGTGTAACAAGCTCGAGGGGCTGAATGGGCCTCCTCCTGTTCCTGTGTAACAGGCTCGAGGGGCTGAATGGGCCTCCTCCTATTCCTGTATAACAGGCCCGAGGGGCTGAATGGGCCTCCTCCTGTTCCTGTGTAACAGGCCCGAGGGGCTGAATTGGCCTCCTCCTTTTCCTGTGTAACAGGTTCGAGGGGCAGAATGGGCCTCCTATTCCTGTCTAACAGGCTCGAGGGGCTGAATGGGCCTCCTCCTGTTCCTGTGTAACAGGCTCGAGGGGCTGAATGGGCCTCCTCCTTTTCCTGTGTAACAGGCCCGAGGGGCTGAATTGGCCTCCTCCTGTTCCTGTGTAACAGGTTCGAGGGGTTGAATAGGCCTCCTGTTCCTGTGTAACAGGCCCGAGGGGCTGAATTGGCCTCGTCCTGTTCCTGTGTAATAGGTTCGAGGGGCTGAATGGGCCTCCTCCTGTTCCTGTGTAACAGGCCCGAGGGGCTGAATTGGCCTCCTCCTGTTCCTGTGTAACAGGTTCGAGGGGCTGAATGGGCCTCCTCCTGTTCCTGTGTAACAGGCTCGAGGGGCTGAATGGGCCTCCTCCTGTTCCTGTGTAACAGGTTCGAGGGGCTGAATGGGCCTCCTGTTCCTGTGTAACAGGCTCGAGGGGCTGAATGGGCCTCCTCCTGTTCCTGTGTAACAGGCCCGAGGGGCTGAATGGGCCTCCTCCTGTTCCTGTGTAACAGGCTCGAGGGGCTGAATGGGCCTCCTCCTGTTCCTGTGTAATAGGTTCGAGGGGCTGAATGGGCCTCCTCCTTTTCCTGTGTAACAGGCTCGAGGGGCTGACTGGGTCTCCTGTTCCTGTGTAACAAGCTCGGGGGGCTGAATGGGCCTCCTGTTCCTGTGTAACAAGCTCGAGGGGCTGAATGGGCCTCCTGTTCCTGTGTAACAGGCTCCAGGGGCTGAATGGGTCTCCTGTTCCTGTGCAACAAGCTCGAGGGGCTGAATGGGCCTCCTGTTCCTGTGTAACAGGCTCCAGGGGCTGAATGGGTCTCCTGTTCCTGTGTAACAAGCTCGAGGGGCTGAATGGGCCTCCTGTTCCTGTATAACAGGCTCGAGGGGCTGAATGATCCTCCTCCTGTTCCTGTGTAACAGGCTCGAGGGGCTGAATGGGCCTCCTCCTGTTCCTGTGTAACAGGCTCGAGGGTCTGAATGGGCCTCCTCTTGTTCCTGTGTAACAAGCTCGAGGGGCTGAATGGGCCTCCTGTTCCTGTGTAACAAGCTCGAGGGGCTGAATGGGCCTCTTGTTCCTGTGTAACAGGCTCCAGGGGCTGACTGGGCCTCCTCCTGTTCCTGTGTAACAAGCTCGGGGGGCTGAATGGGCCTCCTGTTCCTGTGTAACAAGCTCGAGGGGCTGAATGGGCCTCCTGTTCCTGTGTAACAGGCTCAAGGGGCTGAATGGGCCTCCTCCTGTTCCCGTGTAACAGGCTCGAGGGGCTGAATGGGCCTCCTCCTGTTCCTGTGTAACAGGCTCGAGGGGCTGAATGGGCCTCCTCCTGTTCCTGTGTAACAGGCTCGAGGGGCTGAATGGGCCTCCTCCTGTTCCTGTGTAACAGGCTCGAGGGGCTGAATGGGCCTCCTCCTGTTCCTGTGTAACAGGCTCGAGGGGCTGAATGGGCCTCCTCCTGTTCCTGTGTAACAGGCTCAAGGGGCTGAATGGGCCTCCTCCTGTTGCTGTGCAACAGACTCGAGGGGCTGAATGGGCCTCCTCCTGTTCCTGTGTAACAGGCTCGAGGGGCTGAATGGGCCTCCTGTTCCTGTGTAACAGACTCGAGGGGCTGAATGGGCCTCCTCCTGTTCCTGTGTAACAGGCTCGAGGGGCTGAATGGGCCTCCTGTTCCTGTGTAACAGACTCGAGGGGCTGAATGGGCCTCCTCCTGTTCCTGTGTAACAGACTCGAGGGGCTGAATGGGCCTCCTCCTGTTGCTGTGCAACAGACTCGAGGGGCTGAATGGGCCTCCTCCTGTTCCTGTGTAACCGGCTCGAGGGGCTGAATGGGCCTCCTCCTGTTGCTGAGTAACAGGCTCGAGGGGCTGAATGGGCCTCCTCCTGTTCCTGTGTAACAGGCTCGAGGGGCTGAATGGGCCTCCTGTTCCTGTGTAACAGGCTCGAGGGGCTGAATGGGCCTCCTCCTGTTGCTGTGCAACAGACTCGAGGGGCTGAATGGGCCTCCTCCTGTTCCTGTGTAACCGGCTCGAGGGGCTGAATGGGCCTCCTGTTCCTGTGTAACAGGCTCGAGGGGCTGAATGGGCCTCCTGTTCCTGTGTAACAGGCTCGAGGGGCTGAATGGGCCTCCTCCTGTTGCTGTGCAACAGACTCGAGGGGCTGAATGGGCCTCCTCCTGTTGCTGTGTAACCGGCTCGAGGGGCTGAATGGGCCTCCTCCTGTTGCTGAGTAACAGGCTCGAGGGGCTGAATGGGCCTCCTCCTGTTCCTGTGTAACAGGCTCGAGGGACTGAATGGGCCTCCTCCTGTTCCTGTGTAACAGGCTCGAGGGACTGAATGGGCTTCCTCCTGTTCCTGTGTAACAGACTCGAGGGACTGAATGGGCCTCCTCCTGTTCCTGTGTAACAGGCTCGAGGGACTGAATGGGCTTCCTCCTGTTCCTGTGTAACAGACTCGAGGGACTGAATGGGCTTCCTCCTGTTCCTGTGTAACAGGCTCGAGGGGCTGAATGGGTCTCCTCCTGTTCCTGTGTAAAAGGCTCGAGGGGCTGAATGGGCCTCCTCCTGTTCCTGTGTAGCAGACTCGAGGGGCTGAATGGGCCTCCTCCTGTTCCTGTGTAACAGGCTCGAGGGGCTGAATGGGCCTCCTCCTGTTCCTGTGTAACAGGCTCGAGGGGCTGAATGGGCCTCCTCCTGTTCCTGTGTAACAGGCTCGAGGGGCTGAATGGGCCTCCTCCTGTTCCTGTGTAACAGGCTCGAGGGGCTGAATGGGCCTCCTCCTGTTCCTGTGTAACAGGCTCGAGGGGCTGAATGGGCTTCCTCCTGTTCCTGTGTAACAGACTCGAGGGACTGAATGGGCCTCCTCCTGTTCCTGTGTAACAGGCTCGAGGGACTGAATGGGCTTCCTCCTGTTCCTGTGTAACAGGCTCGAGGGGCTGAATGGGTCTCCTCCTGTTCCTGTGTAAAAGGCTCGAGGGGCTGAATGGGCCTCCTCCTGTTCCTGTGTAACAGGCTCGAGGGGCTGAATGGGCCTCCTGTTCCTGTGTAACAGGCTCGAGGGGCTGAATGGGCCTCCTCCTGTTCCCGTGTAACAGGCTCGAGGGGCTGAATGGGCCTCCTCCTGTTCCTGTGTAACAGGCTCGAGGGGCTGAATGGGCCTCCTCCTGTTCCCGTGTAACAGGCTCGAGGGGCTGAATGGGCCTCCTCCTGTTCCTGTGTAACAGGCTCGAGGGGCTGAATGGGCTTCCTCCTGTTCCTGTGTAACAGACTCGAGGGACTGAATGGGCCTCCTCCTGTTCCTGTGTAACAGGCTCGAGGGACTGAATGGGCTTCCTCCTGTTCCTGTGTAACAGGCTCGAGGGGCTGAATGGGTCTCCTCCTGTTCCTGTGTAAAAGGCTCGAGGGGCTGAATGGGCCTCCTCCTGTTCCTGTGTAACAGGCTCGAGGGGCTGAATGGGCCTCCTGTTCCTGTGTAACAGGCTCGAGGGGCTGAATGGGCCTCCTCCTGTTCCCGTGTAACAGGCTCGAGGGGCTGAATGGGCCTCCTCCTGTTCCTGTGTAACAGGCTCGAGGGGCTGAATGGGCCTCCTCCTGTTCCCGTGTAACAGGCTCGAGGGGCTGAATGGGCCTCCTCCTGTTCCTGTGTAACAGGCTCGAGGGGCTGAATGGGCCTCCTCCTGTTCTGATGATTCTACCTCTAGTTGACACACACCGTTTTCTCTCGTCTGCCAGGACTTTTTGCACCAGAAGGGACTGATACACGGGGACATAGCAGCTCGGAACGTTCTACTCCAGGACGACTTCACGGTGAAGCTCAGCGGACTGCAAATTCCCTTTGACATTCAGCGATCGGGTGTCATTAAACCCCACACCTCCGTTCCTCTGAAATGGCAGTCTCCAGAGAGGCTAATGAAGAAACCTTTCACCCCTAAAACTGACGTGTAAGTAATTATTTCCCAGCAGTCATCATCGTAGGCAGTCCCTCGGAATCGAGGAAGACTTGCCTCCACTCTAACAGTGAGTTCTCAGGTGGCTGAACCGTCCAATACGGGAGCCACGGTCCCTTTCACAGGTGGGACAGACAGTGGTTGAGGGAAGGGGAGGGTGGGACTGGTTTGCCGCACGCTCCTTCCACTGCCTGCGCTTGGTCTCTGCACGCTCTCGGCGACGAGACTCGAGGTGCTCAGCGCCCTCCCGGATGCACTTCCTCCACTTAGGGCGGACTGGTCTTTGGGCCAGGGACTCCCAGGTGTCGGTGGGGATGTTGCACTTTATCAGGGAGGGTGTCCCTTGTAACGTTTCCTCTGCCCACCTGGGGCTCGCTTGCCGTCAAGGAGTTCCGAGTAGAGCGCTTGCTTTGGGAGTCTCGTGTCGGGGCATGCGGACAATGTTCCAATACATCCCTGGCTGGCCTCCTACATTCTTCCCGACGTAAACTGAAGGCGATCCAAAACTCGGCTGCCCCCCGTGTCCTAACTCTCACCGAGTCCCGCTCACCCATCACCCCCTGTGCTCACTGCCCTCCGTGTCCTAACTCACACCCAGTCCCACTCACCCATCACCCCCTGTGCTCACTGCCCTCCGTGTCCTAACTCACACCCAGTCCCACTCACCCATCACCCCCTGTGCTCACTGCCCCGTGTCCTAACTCACACCGAGTCCCACTCACCCATCACCCCCTGTGCTCACTGCCCTCCGTGTCCTAACTCACACCCAGTCCCACTCACCCATCACCCCCTGTGCTCACTGCCCCGTGTCCTAACTCACACCCAGTCCCACTCACCCATCACCCCCTGTGCTCACTGCCCTCCGTGTCCTAACTCACACCCAGTCCCACTCACCCATCACCCCCTATGCTCACTGACCCCGTGTCCTAACTCACACCCAGTCCCACTCACCCATCACCCTCTGTGCTCACTGCCCCGTGTCCTAACTCACACCCAGTCCCACTCACCCATCACCCCCTGTGCTCACTGCCCCGTGTCCTAACTCTCACCGAGTCCCGCTCATCCATCACCCCCTGTGCTCACTGCCCCATGTCCTAACTCACACCGAGTCCCGCTCACCCATCACCCCCTGTGCTCACTGACCCCGTGTCCTAACTCGCACCGAGTCCCACTCACCCATCACCCACTGTGCTCACTGCCCCGTGTCCTAACTCGCACCGAGTCCCACTCACCCATCACCCCCTGTGCTCACTGCCCCGTGTCCTAACTCGCACCGAGTCCCGCTCACCCATCACCCCCTGTGCTCACTGCCCCCGTGTCCTAACTCACACCCAGTCCCACTCACCCATCACCCTCTGTGCTCGCTGCCCCCGTGTCCTAACTCACACCCAGTCCCACTCACACATCACCCCCTGTGCTCACTGCCCCATGTCCTAACTCACACCGAGTCCCGCTCACCCATCACCCCCTGTGCTCACTGACCCCATGTCCTAACTCACACCGAGTCCCGCTCACCCATCACCCCCTGTGCTCACTGCCCCGTGTCCTAACTCGCACCGAGTCCCACTCACCCATCACCCCCGTGCTCACTGCCCCGTGTCCTAACTCGCACCGAGTCCCGCTCACCCATCACCCACTGTGCCCCGTGTCCTAACTCACACCAAGTCCCGCTCACCCATCACCCCCTGTGCTCACTGCCCCCGTGTCCTAACTCACACCCAGTCCCACTCAGCCATCACCCTCTGTGCTCGCTGACCTACATTGGCTCCCGGTTAAACAACGCCTCGATTTCAAAATTCTCATCCTTTTTTACAAATCCCTCCATGGCCCCTCACCCCCTCCCTATCTCTGTAAACTCCTCCAGCCCCTACACCCGTCCCTATCTCTGTAACCTCCTCCAGCCCCTACACCCCTCCCTATCTCTGTAACCTCCTCCAGTCCCTACACCCCTCCCTATCTCTGTAACCTCCTCCAGCCCCTACACCCCTCCCGATCTCTGTAACCTCCTCCAGCCCCTACACCCTTCCCTATCTCTGTAACACCCTCCAGCCCCTACACCCCTCCCTATCTCTGTAACCCCCTCCAGCCCCACAACCCCCCGAGATGTCTGCACTCCTCTAATTCTGCCCTCCTGACCATCCCTGATGATAATCGCTCCACCATCGGTGGCCGTGCCTTCTGTTGCCTGGGCCCCAAGCTCTGGAACTCCCTCCCTGAACCTCTCCGCCTCTCGACCTCTCTCTCTCCTCCTTCAAGACGCTCCTTAAAACCGAACTCTTTGACCCAGCTTTTGGTCACCTGCCCTAAATTCTCCTTCTGTGGCTCGGTGTCAAATTTCTTTTTTGCATAACACTCCTGTGAAGTGCCTTGTGATATTTCAGTATGTTTAAAGCGGTGTATAAATACCAGTTGTTGCTGTGGTTCGAGGGTGTGGGGCTGGGTGGGGTCAAGGAACAATGGGACCTCGGAGTATAAATACACAAATCGTTAAAAGTTGTGACACAGGTGAGCAAGGCCATAAAAATAGCAAACCAAGAACTCGGGTTTATTTCTGGAGGTACAGAATTGAAAAGAAGGGAAGTTATGCAAAATCTGTCTCAAACCTTGGTTAGACCACACTTGGAGCACTGTGCACAGTTCTGGTCTCCATATACCTGGGTTAGACCACACTTGGAGCACTGTGCACAGTTCTGGTCTCCATATACCTGGGTTAGACCACACTTGGAGCACCGTGCACAGTTCTGGTCTCCATATACCTGGGTTAGACCACACTTGGAGCACTGTGCACAGTTCTGGTCTCCATATACCCGGGTTAGACCACACTTGGAGCACTGTGCACAGTTCTGGTCTCCATATACCTTGGTTAGACCACACTTGGAGCACTGTGCACAGTTCTGGTCTCCATATACCTGGGTTAGACCACACTTGGAGCACCGTGCACAGTTCTGGTCTCCATATACCTGGGTTAGACCACACTTGGAGCACTGTGCACAGTCCTGGTCTCCATATACCTGGGTGAGACCACACTTGGAGCACTGTGCACAGTTCTGGTCTCCATATACCTGGGTTAGACCACACTTGGAGCACTGTGCACAGTTCTGGTCTCCATATACCTGGGTTAGACCACACTTGGAGCACTGTGCACAGTTCTGGTCTCCATATACCTGGGTTAGACCACACTTGGAGCACTGTGCACAGTTCTGGTCTCCATATACCTGGGTTAGACCACACTTGGAGCACCGTGCACAGTTCTGATCTCCGTATACCTGGGTTAGACCACACTTGGAGCACTGTGCACAGTCCTGGTCTCCATATACCTGGGTTAGACCACACTTGGAGCACCGTGCACAGTTCTGGTCTCCATATACCTGGGTTAGACCACACTTGGAGCACCGTGCACAGTTCTGGTCTCCATATACCTGGGTTAGACCACACTTGGAGCACCGTGCACAGTTCTGGTCTCCATATACCTGGGTTAGACCACACTGGGAGCACCGTGCACAGTTCTGGTCTCCATATACCTGGGTTAGACCACACTTGGAGCACTGTGCACAGTTCTGGTCTCCGTATACCTGGGTGAGACCACACTTGGAGCACTGTGCACAGTTCTGGTCTCCGTATACCTGGGTGAGACCACACTTGGAGCACTGTGCACAGTTCTGGTCTCCATATACCTTGGTTAGACCACACTAGGAGCACCGTGCACAGTTCTGGTCTCCATATACCTGGGTTAGACCACACTTGGAGCACTGTGCACAGTTCTGGTCTCCATATACCTGGGTTAGACCACACTGGGAGCACCGTGCACAGTTCTGGTCTCCATATACCTGGGTTAGGCCACACTTGGAGCACTGCACAGTTCTGGTCACCATATACCTGGGTTAGACCACACTTGGAGCACTGTGCACAGTTCTGGTCTCCATATACCTGGGTTAGACCACACTTTTAGACTGTGCACAGTTCTGATCTCCGTATACCTTGGTAAGACCACACCTGGAGCACTGTACACATTTCTGATCTCCGTATACCTGGGTTAGATCACACTTGGAGCACTGTGCACCGTTCTGGTCTCCATATACCTCGGTTAGACCACACTTGGAGCACCGTGCACAGTTCTGGTCTCCATATACCTCGGTTAGACCACATTTGGAGCACCGTGCACAGTTCTGGTCTCCATATACCTGGGTTAGACCACACTGGGAGCACCGTGCACAGTTCTGGTCTCCATATACCTGGGTTAGACCACACTTGGAGCACTGTGCACAGTTCTGGTCTCCGTATACCTGGGTGAGACCACACTTGGAGCACTGTGCACAGTTCTGGTCTCCATATACCTCGGTTAGACCACACTAGGAGCACCGTGCACAGTTCTGGTCTCCATATACCTTGGTTAGACCACACTAGGAGCACCGTGCACAGTTCTGGTCTCCATATACCTGGGTTAGACCACACTTGGAGCACTGTGCACAGTTCTGGTCTCCTTATACCTGGGTGAGACCACACTTGGAGCACTGTGCACAGTTCTGGTCTCCATATACCCGGGTTAGACCACACTTGGAGCACTGTGCACAGTTCTGGTCTCCATATACCTTGGTTAGACCACACTAGGAGCACCGTGCACAGTTCTGGTCTCCATATACCTGGATTAGACCACACTTTTAGACTGTGCACAGTTCTGATCTCCGTATACCTTGGTAAGACCACACCTGGAGCACTGTACACAGTTCTGATCTCCGTATACCTGGGTTAGACCACACTTGGAGCACTGTACACAGTTCTGGTCTCCATATACCTTGGTTAGACCACACTTGGAGCACTGTGCACAGTTCTGGTCTCCATATACCTGGGTTAGATCACACTTGGAGCACTGTGCACCGTTCTGGTCTCCATATACCTTGGTTAGACCACACTTGGAGCACCGTGCACAATTCTGGTCTCCATATACCTCGGTTAGACCACACTTGGAGCACTGTGCACAGTTCTGGTCGCCATATATCTCGGTTAGACCACACTTGGAGCACTGTGCACAGTTCTGGTCGCCATATACCTCGGTTAGACCACACTTGGAGCACCGTGCACAGTTCTGGTCTCCATTACCTGGATTAGACCACACCTGGAGCACCGTGTACAGTTCTAGTCACCATATACCTGGGTTAGACCACACCTGGAGCACCGTGCACAGTTCTGGTCTCCATATACCTGGGTTAGACCACACCTGGAGCACCGTGTACAGTTCTGGTCTCCATATACCTGGGTTAGACCACACCTGGAGCACCGTGTACAGTTCTGGTCTCCATATACCTGGGTTAGACCACACTGGGAGCACTGTGCACAGTTCTGGTCTCCATATACCTGGGTTAGACCACACTGGGAGCACTGTACACAGTTCTGGTCACCATATACCTGGGTTAGATCACACTTGGAGCACTGTGCACCGTTCTGGTCTCCATATACCTGGGTTAGACCACACGTGGAGCACTGTGCACAGTTCTGGTCACCATATTCCTGGGTTAGACCACACGTGGAGCACTGTGCACAGTTCTGGTCACCATATACCTGGGTTAGATCACACTTGGAGCACTGTGCACAGTTCTGGTCTCCATATACCTTGGTTAGACCACACTAGGAGCACCGTGCACAGTTCTGGTCTCCATATACCTGGGTTAGACCACACTTGGAGCACTGTGCACAGTTCTGGTCTCCTTATACCTGGGTGAGACCACACTTGGAGCACTGTGCACAGTTCTGGTCTCCATATACCCGGGTTAGACCACACTTGGAGCACTGTGCACAGTTCTGGTCTCCATATACCTTGGTTAGACCACACTAGGAGCACCGTGCACAGTTCTGGTCTCCATATACCTGGATTAGACCACACTTTTAGACTGTGCACAGTTCTGATCTCCGTATACCTTGGTAAGACCACACCTGGAGCACTGTACACAGTTCTGATCTCCGTATACCTGGGTTAGACCACACTTGGAGCACTGTACACAGTTATGGTCTCCATATACCTTGGTTAGACCACACTTGGAGCACTGTGCACAGTTCTGGTCTCCATATACCTGGGTTAGATCACACTTGGAGCACTGTGCACCGTTCTGGTCTCCATATACCTTGGTTAGACCACACTTGGAGCACCGTGCACAATTCTGGTCTCCATATACCTCGGTTAGACCACACTTGGAGCACTGTGCACAGTTCTGGTCGCCATATATCTCGGTTAGACCACACTTGGAGCACTGTGCACAGTTCTGGTCGCCATATACCTCGGTTAGACCACACTTGGAGCACCGTGCACAGTTCTGGTCTCCATATACCTGGATTAGACCACACCTGGAGCACCGTGTACAGTTCTAGTCACCATATACCTGGGTTAGACCACACCTGGAGCACCGTGCACAGTTCTGGTCTCCATATACCTGGGTTAGACCACACCTGGAGCACCGTGTACAGTTCTGGTCTCCATATACCTGGGTTAGACCACACCTGGAGCACCGTGTACAGTTCTGGTCTCCATATACCTGGGTTAGACCACACTGGGAGCACTGTGCACAGTTCTGGTCTCCATATACCTGGGTTAGACCACACTGGGAGCACTGTACACAGTTCTGGTCACCATATACCTGGGTTAGATCACACTTGGAGCACTGTGCACCGTTCTGGTCTCCATATACCTGGGTTAGACCACACGTGGAGCACTGTGCACAGTTCTGGTCACCATATTCCTGGGTTAGACCACACGTGGAGCACTGTGCACAGTTCTGGTCACCATATACCTGGGTTAGATCACACTTGGAGCACTGTGCACAGTTCTGGTCTCCATATACCTTGGTTAGACCACACTAGGAGCACCGTGCACAGTTCTGGTCACCATATACCTGGGTTAGACCACACTTGGAGCACCGTGCACAGTTCTGGTCTCCATATACCTGGGTTAGACCACACTTGGAGCACTGTGCACAGTTCTGGTCTCCATATACCTGGGTTAGACCACACTTGGAGCACTGTGCACAGTTCTGGTCACCATATTATAAAAGGGATATAGAGGCACTGGAGAGGGTGCGGAGAAGATTTACAAGGACAATCCCAGAAATGCGAGGGTCTACATATCAGGAAAGGATGAACGGGCTGGGTCCCTTTTCTCTTGAAATAAGTAAAGGCTGAGGGGTGACCTAATAGAGGTCTTTAAAATCATGAAAGGTTTTGATGGAGTGGACACAGAGAGAATGTTTCCACTTGTGGGGAAGACCATAACTAGAGGCCATCAATATAAGATCATCACCAGGAAACCCAATGGGGAATTCAGGAGAAACGTCATTACCCAGAGAGGGGTGAGAATGTGGAACTCACTGCCACAGGGAGCATTTGAGGTGAATAGTATCGATGCATTTAAGGGGAGGCTGGACACGCCAATGGGGGAGAAGGGAATAGAGGGTTATGCCGATAGATTTCGATGAGGAAAGACAGGAGGGGGCTCGAGTGGAGCAGAAACGCCAGCATGGACTGGTTGGGCCGAATGGCCTGTTTCTGTGCCGTATATGTGGATAAATGTGAGGTTATCCGTTTTGTTGGCAAAAACAGGAAGGCAGAATATTATCTGAATGGCGGCAGATTAGGAAAAGGGGAGGTGCAACGAGACCTGGGTGTCATGGTTCATCAGTCATTGAAAGTTGGCATACAGGTACAGCAGGCGGTGAAGAAGGCAAATGGTATGTTGGCCTTCATAGCGAGGGGATTTGAGTATAGGAGCAGGGAGGTCTTACTGCAGTTGTACAGGGCCTTAGTGAGGCCTCACCTGGAATATTGTGTACAGTTTTGGTCTCCTAATCTGAGGAAGGACGTTCTTGCTATTGAGGGAGTGCAGCGAAGGTTCACCAGACTGATTCCAGGGATGGCAGGACTGACATATGAGGAGAGACTGGATCAACTGGGCCTTTATTCACTGGAGTTTAGAAGGATGAGAGGGGATCTCATAGAAACATATAAAATTCTGACGGGACTGGACAGGTTAGATGCAGGAAGAATGTTCCTGATGTTGGGGAAGTCCAGAACCAGGGGTCACAGTCTAAGGATAAGGGGTAGGCCATTTAGGACCGAGATGAGGAGAAACTTCTTCACTCAGAGAATTGTTAACCTGTGGAATTCCCGGCCACTTAGAGTTGTTGGGACCAGTTCATTGGATATATTCCAGAGGGAGTTAGATGTGGCCCTTACGGCTAAAGGGATCAAGGGGTATGGAGAGAAAGCAGGAAAGGGGTACTGAGGGAATGATCAGCCATGATCTTATTGAATGGTGGTGCAGGCTCGAAGGGCCGAATGGCCTACTTCTGCACCTATTTTCTATGTTTCTATATCCAATGTAATCTTTGCTTTCTCTGAATGGTCTTTGATTGAAAATGTTGACCAATGTCTTGTCGACTTTTGTAGGTGGTCCTTTGGAGTGCTGCTGTTCGAGATGATAACACTGGGTAAGGAAAGTTCGGCTCTATGAACATAAGAAATAGGAGCAGGAGTCGGCCATTCGGCCCCTCGAGCCTGCTCCGCCATTTAATACCATCATGGCTGATCCGATCATGGACTCAGCTCCACTTCCCTGCCCGCCCCCTTATCCCCTTATCGGTTAAGGAACTGTCTTAAATTTATTCAATGTCCCGGCTCCCACAGCTCTCTGAGGCAGCGAATTCCACAGATTTACAACCCTCTGAGAGAAGAAATTCCTCCTCATCTCAGTTTTAAATGGGCGGCCCCTTATTCTAAGACCATGCCCCCTAGTTCTAGTCTCCCCCATCAGTGGGAACATCCTCTCTGCATCCACCTTGTCGAGCCCCCCTCATAATCTGATACGTTTCGATAAGATCACCTCTCATTCTTCTGAATTCCAATGAGTAGAGGCCCAACCTCCTCAACCTTTCCTCATAAGTCAACCCCTCATCTCCATAGACATACACATAGAAAATGGCTTACCCCTTATCCTTAGAGCTTACCCCTTATCCAAGGTGGATGTCTCCAGAATCAACCGAGTGAACCTTCTCGGAACTGCCTCCAAAGCAAGTGTATCCTTTCGTAAATACGGAGAGCAGAACTGTGCACGCAGTACTCCAGGTGTGGCCTCACCAATACCCTGTGTAACTGGAGCAAGACTTCCCTGCTTTTATACTCCATCCCCTTTGCAATAAAGGCAATGGTGGTAAACAGTTAAAGAACTAACGGAAGGAGGAGGCCCCATGAATATCCCCGCGGATAATCCATCTTGGCCTCCTCCTGAAGTCCCCGCCACCTTCAGCCAGTCTTCAACCAATCCGACTCACTCCACGCGATATCAAGAAATGGCCGAGTCCGCGCTGGATGCTACAAAGGCTGTCGTTCCTGGCATGTGGGCGTCGCTGGCAAGGCCCAGCGTTTATCCGCCGTCTCTCACCGCCCCTTGAGAAGGTGGTGGTGAGCCGCCTTCTTGAGCCGCTGCAGTCCGTGTGGTGAAGGTGCTCCCACACCGTGCTGTTAGGGAGGGAGTCCCAGGATTGTGACCCAGTGACGATGAAGGAACGGCCGATATATTTCCAAGTGACATAAGAACATAAGAATTAGGACCAGGAGCAGGCCATCGAGCCCCTCGAGCCTGCTCCGCCATTCAACAAGATCATGGCTGATCTGGCCGTGGGCTCAGCTCCACTTACCCACCCGCTGCCCGTAACCCTTAATTCCCTTATTGGTTAAAAATCTATCTATCTGTGACTTGAATACATTCAATGAGCTAGCCTCAACTGCTTCCTTGGGGAGAGAATTCCACAGATTCACAACCCTCTGGGAGAAGAAATTCCTTCTCAACTCGGTTTTAAATTGGCTCCCCCGTATTTTGAGGCTGTGCCCCCTAGTTCTAGTCTCCCCGACCAGTGGAAACAACCTCTCTGCCTCGATCTTGTCTATCCCTTTCATGATTTTAAATGTTTCTATAAGATCACCCCTCATCCTTCTGAACTCCAACGAGTAAAGACCCAGTCTACTCAATCTATCATCATCAGGTAACCCCCTCATCTCCGGAATCAGCTGAGTGAATCGTCTCTGTACCCCCTCCAAAGCCGGTATATCCTTCCTTAAGTAAGGTGACCAAAACTGCACGCAGTACTCCAGGTGCGGCCTCACCAATACCCTATACAGTTGCAGCAGGACCTCCCTGCTTTTGTACTCCATCCCTCTCGCAATGAAGGCCAACATCCCATTCCCCTTCCTGATTCCCTGCTGCACCTGCAAACTAACTTTTTGGGATTCATGCACAAGGACCCCCAGGTCCCTCTGCACCTCAGCATGTTGCAATTTCTCCCCATTCAAATAATATTCCCTTTTACTGTTTTTTTTCCCAAGGTGGCTGACCTCACACTTTCCGACATTGTATTCCACCTGCCAAACCTTAGCCCATTCGCTTAACCTATCTCAATCTCTTTGCAGCCTCTCTGTGTCCTCTACACAACCCGCTTTCCCACTAATCTTAGTGTCATCTGCAAATTTTGTTACACTGCACTCTGTCCCCTCTTCCAGGTCATCTATGTATATTGTAAACAGTTGTGGTCCCAGCACCGATCCCTGTGGCACACCACTAACCACCGATTTCCAACCCGAAAAGGACCCATTTATCCCGACTCTCTGCTTTCTGTTAACCAGCCAATTCTCTATCCATGCTAATACATTTCCTCTGACTCCGCGTACCTTTATCTTCTGCAGTAACCTTTTGTGTGGCACCTTATCGAATGCCATTTGGAAATCTAAATACACCACATCCATCGGTACACCTCTATCCACCATGCTCGTTATATCCTCAAAGAATTCCAGTAAATTAGTTCAACATGATTTCCCCTTCATGAATCCATGTTGTGTCTGCTTGATTGCACTATTCCTTTCCAGAAGTCCCACTATTTCTTCCTTAATGATAGTTTCAAGCATTTTCCCCACTACAGATGTTAAACTAACCGGCCTATAGTTACCTGCCTTTTGCCTGTCCCCTTTTTTAAACAGAGGCATTACATTAGCTGCTTTCCAATCCGCTGGTACCTCCCCAGAGTCCAGAGAATTTTGGTAGATTATAACGAATGCATCTGCTATAACTTCTGCCATCTCTTTTAATACCCTGGGATGCATTTCATCAGGACCAGGGGACTTGTCTACCTTCAGTCCCATTAGCCTGTCCAGCACTACCTCCCTAGTGATAGTGATTGTCTCAAGGTCCTCCCTTCCCACATTCCTGTGACCAGCAATTTTTGGCATGGTTTTTGTGTCTTCCACTGTGAAGACTGAAGCAAAATAATTGTTTAAGGTCTCAGCCATTTCCACATTTCCCATTATTAAATCCCCCTTCTCATCTTCTAAGGGACCAACATTTACTTTAGTCACTCTTTTCCGTTTTATATATCGGTAAAAGCTTTTACTATCCGTTTTTATGTTTTGCGCAAGTTTACCTTCGTAATCTATCTTTCCTTTCTTTATTGCTTTCTTAGTCATTCTTTGCTGTTGTTTAAAATCTTCCCAATCCTCTAGTTTCCCACTAACCTTGGCCATCTTATACGCATTGGTCTTTGATTTGATACTTTCCTTTATTTCCTTGGTTATCCACGGCTGGTTATCCCTTCTCTTACCGCCCTTCTTTTTCACTGGAATATATTTTTGCTGCGCACTATGAAAGAGCTCCTTAAAAGTCCTCCACTGTTCCTCAATTGTGCCACCGTTTAGTCTGTGTTTCCAGTCTACTTTAGCCAACTCTGCCCTCATCCCACTGTAGTCCCCTTTGTTTAAGCATAGTACGCTCGTTTCTGACACAACTTCCTCACCCTCAATCTGTATTACAAATTCAACCATATTGTGATCACTCATGGTGTGTGTGACTCGGAGGGGGAACGTGGAGGGGATGGTGTTCCCATGCGCCTGCTGCCCTGGTCCTCCGAGGCAGCTAGAGGTGGCGGGTTTGGGAGGTGCTGCTGAAGAAGCCTTGGCCAGTTGCTGCAGTGCGTCTTGTCGATGGTACACACTGCAGCCACGGTGCGCCGGTGGTGGAGGGAGCGAGTGTTGAAGGCGGTGGACGGGGGAGCCCACAATATTCACCCTGCATCATCGATTGAACAGGACAGCCATTCGGAAACAGGGTTAAATAACCGAACTTCAACCCAGGCTCCATCCCGGGCCTAGTGCTGAGTTAGCCTGATCTCACACACCCGGTGTGGGACTGAGCCCCACACACACACACAACAGGAAAAGCCCAGGCTCCGTCCCAGGTCTGTGGTAGCGTCCCCTGGAACTCGGCCCCACTCCCAGCGGGGGAGAAGGGGAGGTATTTAAATGGAAGATTTGGTCTCGTTGTAAAAAATAATATTTTCCAATTGTTAGCCAGTTTTAACATTTCTCCTCTCTCTCACTCTCTGTTTCTCTCTGTCCCTCTGTCTCTCTCTCTCTGTCTCTCTCTCTGTCCCTCTCTCTCTCTCTCTCTGTCTCTCTCTCTGTCCCTCTCTCTCTCACTCTCTGTTTCTCTCTCTGTCTCTCTCTCCGTTTCCATCTCTCTCTGTCTCTCTCTCTGTCTCTCTCTCCCTCTCTCTCCCTGCCTCTCTCTCTCTCTCTCTCACGCTCTCTCTCTCTCTGTCTCTCTCTGTCTCCATCTCTCTCTCTCTCTCTCTCTCCCTGTCTCTCTCCCTGTCTCTCTCTCTCCCTGTCTCTCTGTCTCTCTCTCTCTCTCCCTGCCTCTCTCTCTCTCTCCCTGTCTCTCTCTCTCCCTGTCTCTCCCTGTCTCTCTCTCTCCCTGTCTCTCTCTTTCCCTGCCTCTCTCTCTCTCTCTCTCTCTCCCTGTCTCTCTCTCTCCCTGTCTCTCTCTCTCCCTACCTCTCTCTCTCTCTCTCTCTCTCTCCCTGTCTGTCTCTCTACCTGTCTCTTTCTCTCCCTGCCTCTCTCTCTCTCTCTCTCACGCTTTCTCTCTTTCTCCGTCTCTCTCCCTGTCTCTCTCTCTCCGTCTCTCCCTGTCTCTCTCTCTCCCTCTCTCTCCCTGCCTCTCTCTCTCTCTCTCTCTCTCCCTGTCTCTCTCTCTCTCTCCCTGTCTCTCTCTCTCCCTCTCTCTCCCTGCCTCTCTCTCTCCCTCTCTCTCCCCGCCTCTCTCTCTCTCCCTGCCTCTCTCTCTCCGTCTCTCTCCCTCTCTCTCTCTCCCTGTCTCTCTCCCTCTCTCTCTCTCCCTCCCTCTCCCTGCCTCTCTCTTTTTCCCTCCCTCTCCCTGCCTCTCTCTCTCCCTGTCTCTCTCTCTCCCTGTCTCTCTCTCCCTGCCTCTCTCTCTCTCTCTCTCCCTGTCTCTCTCCCTGTCTCTCTCTCTCTCCCTCTCCCTGCCTCTCTCTCTCTCTCTCTCTCTCTCCCTGTCTCTCTCGCTCTCCCTGTCTCTCTCCCTCTCTCTCTCTCCCTCCCTGTCTCTCTCTCTCTCTCTCCTGTCTCTCTCTCTCCCTGTCTCTCTCTCTCTCCCTGCCTCTCTCTCTCTCTCTCTCTCTCTCCGTCTCTCCTGTCTCTCTCTCCC